>NC_138941.1:67219467-67431967 GCF_965226115.1 Aulonocara stuartgranti | reverse complement strand
CTTCTTTCTTTTTGTGTGATGAGAAAGAAATTATTTTACCTCTCATCACAGCTTTCCCTGCTTCCCATAGAACAGAAGCAGATATTCCGGGAGTGTCATTAAAGTCTAAATATGAAGTCCATTCCTTTTTAAAATATTTAATAAAATCTTCATCTTTAAGCAGTGATGTATTAAATCTCCAGTTTTTACTTGGCGTAGTATTATTCTTGTGCATTAGTTTTAAAGATACAGGAGCATGATCGCTGACAGCTATAGGATGAATCTCAGTGTCTGAAATGTCACACAGCAGTGAGCTGCTGACCAGAAAATAATCCAGACGAGAGTAAGAGTGATGAACATGCGAGAAAAAAGTATATTCCTTACTGTTGGGGTGAAGGGAGCGCCATGCATCACGAAGGCCAAAGTCGCTCATATACTGTTTGATTATATTTGTGGATTGCCAATTGCGCTGAGTTCCTGTTGTGTTGAGCCTATCGATTTCTTCATTTAGTCCAAGGTTGAGGTCACCGCCAAGAATGAGTGTGCAATCGAGGTGTTCAGAGAGTGCACTAAAAAATCCGTGGAAGAATGAGGGTTCATCAACATTTGGACCATATATACTTACAATACATAGTTTTTTGTTCAATATTGATAGTTTAATAATTAGAAATCTACCCTCTGGATCTATAACTGTATCGAATACTGTAAAATTAACATTTTTATGTATTAAAATTGCTACTCCCCGTTGTCTAGAATTATAACAGGCTGCAAACACGTTAGGAAACTCAGGTGTTTTAAGTTCGTTTAAACCTGTGACAGGTCTGTGAGTTTCTTGTAATAAAACAACATCTGCCTGTAGTTTTTTAAGCTGGTTAAATATCTTTAACCTCTTTCCTCTGGTGCCAGCTCCATTTACATTCCATGTGACAAACCTCAGCATGCCCATAATTGTGTGTGTATGTCTAATGATGTACGCTGGGTGTTTCGTTTAGACAGGTGGAGAGAATGTGGAAACATCACTTGTTTGTAAATAGAAAGAGAGAGAGGAAAAAAAAGTGTGGTGAGAGGCTCCATAAGTCTGACTATGTGTGAATATTCACTAATATGAACAAGCGTGGCTTGCTTATGTGTCCTGCAAGTCTGTGCGTGCTGTGGAGCCTTTCTGGATGAAGCTACGTCAAACTGGGAACAGGACCTTGCGTCGTTCCAGGATCTCTTTGGGGAACTGGTCGTTCACGCTGAAGTCCGTTCCTTTCAGCTCTCTGCCGCGACTCTTCACCTGTTCCTTCTGTTTGAATTGACCGAATTTGGCCACAATAGGCCGTGGTCTCCCGGTCCGCGACCACATGCCTCCCAGGCGATGTACTCTATCGAAGTCGATGTTCTTTACGGTGTCCTCCGGTAGCTTCAGGTGGATTTTGATGAAGCTTTTCACCGTTGCCTCCGCGTCCTCTCCGGCAGATTCTGGAATACCAGAAAACACAAGATTATCTCTCATGCTACGGGCTTGTAGATCGATAACGGACTCTTTTATTTTTTTTATTTTCAATGTTTAGCTGGGTCACATTATCGGTGAGAGATTTGACCGACTGGTATTTTCAGCGGCAAGCGTTTCCACCTGCTGCTGGCTGAATTCCAGGGATTCTTTTAGAGATTTAAATTCCCGGTGTAAAATCTCCACCAGGGCCAGCCTCGCATCGAAACTGGACAATCGCTTGTCGATTGACTCCAGGATGTCTGCGATGTCTTTGCCGGCAGGCGATGTTGTACCGGGGGAGTCTGCCGGGCGACATCTCTTCGATGATGGCGTCTCAATTTTGGTCGGGGAGGATGTACTCTGGGCCTTCTTCATTACTAAATCTTGAAAACAGCGGTCGATGTAATCTTGGAGAGCGTCTAAACTCTCCCCGTTGTCCTCCAGGGTGTTAGAGATGATAGAACAGATGCTGTTAGTTATATGACAATTGATTAGTATATTTGGTAATACTGAAGCTTGAAAAACCTTTGTTAAACTCTATGCTACCATTTGCTTTTTTTTTTATTCCGCCAATTCTGCGGCGTTCTGCGTCTACAACAAGCGACCCATGTTGTAGGTGACCTACAACATGGGTCGCTTACCTTACTCGTCACTTCCGTCACTTACCGTCTCTCAAGCTTTCCAAAGTTCTACAAGTGCCTCCATCGCTTGTGTACAGATCACACGCTGCACTGCACGTGCTGCTCCGTCTTTTTCACCGACGTTTATGTGTTTGCGCGTGCGCAATGTGAGCAGCAGCAGTGACACCCTCACGACGGTCGTGAGGATCTCAAACCTCCCAACCAAGTGATTGATGATCGGGAGCTGGTCGTGAGGTGTTAATCGCTTCTTGTTACCCCACGTATACTACAGGATGCATGAGGCACGATGAAGGCCAAAATTGGGCCGATCACCAAAACGGTCGCACAACTGAAAATGGGCCAAAAATCGCACAGAGTAAGCCCAGCTTTACGTTGCTTGAAGATGTTTCACCCGTCATCTGAGAAGCTTCTTCAGTTCTAGGGTCAAATGGTGGAGAGTCCTAGATTCAAGCTCTGTGAGGCCCTCCAGCGGAGACGAGGAGGTGCTAGCCGGGCTGACCAGAGCCGCCAGCGGAGACGAGGAATGGCTGGAGAGGTTCTCCTGAACCCCCAGCGGAAACGAGGAATGGCTGGAGAGGTTCTCCTGAACCCCCAGCGGAAACGAGGAGCAGCTGGAGAGGTTCTCCTGAACCCCCAGCGGAAACGAGGAGCAGCTGGAGAGGTTCTCCTGAACCCCCAGCGGAAACGGATGCAGAGCCAGCAGGTGCGGGGACCTCTGGCCCAGCGGATGCTAACTGTAGCGGCACAGGGCACGCAGTCGGCTTAGGATGCAACGGCTGGGGCTGTGCAGGGCAAACAGTCTGTCCAAAGTGTGTCAGCACCATGCAGTCCCCAGCTGGCGGAGAAAGTTCACAAAAGCTTCCAGCTGAGGTGGGCAGTGTCTGAACGGGTTGCTGAGCAATGAACTGAGCTGATGACGGAGTTAATAACTGAGCTGATAACTGTGCTAGAGACTGACCTGAAGACAAAATAGGAAACCGGGCCGATAACTGGGCTAATGACTGTGCTATCGATTGAAGTGCAAGTTGTAGTTGTGGTTGTAGTGATGGTGGGACAGCAGGTAGTTGAACCGGTGACTGAACAGGTGACTGACTCTTGGCTGCTCTCCTCCGAGGAACAGGAACGGGTGCTGGGCCCGGCCGAACACCAGTCATCCCCACCCGAGAAACAGATACGGGTGTAGAGACGAGCTGGGCTCTGGCTGCCTTTACCCTGGGGGCCGGTGTAGGTGCAGGAGCTAACTGGGCCTCTGCAGCTCCCACCCGAGGAACTGAGACGGGTGTAGGAGTCGGCAGGGTCACAGTAGACCTCACCCGGGGAACCGGAACTGGCGCAGGCATAGGCTGGGCGTCCATCAACCCCACCCGAGGGGCAGGTATGGGTGCCGGGACGAACGGCGCCTCTGCCAGGCTGGGGACAGAAGCAGGGACCAGCTGGACCTCAGCCACCCTCCCCCGAAGAACTGGTACGGGAGCAAGGGAAAGCTGGGCCCGCGCTGCCCTGGTTACAGGAACTGGAGGCGGAGAGCGAAGCACAGGAACAGAAACAGTCACTGGGTGAACCAAGTTGGTGGGGCCAAACACAGTGTCAGCAAACCGCGACTCATGGTGCGCTGGTGCCAGCAACGCTGCTGTACTTAAGTTGTCCATGTCATGATTAGCAGTTTTAGAAAGAGTGAGTCCAGGAGCAGCCACAGGTACAGGAAAACTCACACAAGCAGCGTCCGGATAATCTGGATGTGGAACCACACTACTCACAGTCGTACAGGACGTAGCCCGAGACGTAGTGCACATAGAGTCCATGAAACCTGGCCGAAAAGCATGGCGCACAGAGTTAAACCGACCTGACCGGGGAACAGAAAAGTTAACCTGTGCAAACAGCTCTGCAGTGCTCAAACTAAAATCTTTTGCCAGTCTATGTATAGCGGATGAAATCCTGCGACTCTTAACCTTAGCAGGCCTTGAATACACAGTTTCAGTGGGTATGTGTTTCTCAGCATGCACCGTCACATCTAGAGCTGATGATGCTAACGGTGTGTGGCTGAGCTCAGACTGGAAAACCTTAGAGTCTAAGGGCTGAAATAAACAGTTCTGCGGGGCTACGATGCTAGTAGCAGTACGTAGATGAGTCTGGTGTGAAGCAACAGTCCTAGGTTCAGTTAAATCAAAGAAAATACTGTGAGCATTACCAGAATCAGAGGGCTCAAAAACACAAAGGCTACTAGCGAGAGCAACCGGTGAATGATCTGACACTGAGGTGCCTCGCTGTACAGTGTCTATGGAGTCCAAACAAAAGGTGACGGAATTATCCGAGTCAGGTAACACAAAAACAGAGCCACTCACAGTAGTGCATAAGTCATGAAGTTCGGGTCCAGAAAACTTGGGCTGAGTATGTGACGCACGGTCACTCTCACCCAGGGATGAAAACTGCTCCGCTGCTCGGGAACGCCGTCGGCGTGAAAGCCGTTTTCTCCGGGAAGGGGAAGGAGACAAGCCAGGCCGCGAATCCGTCAGCGGACCGGGCTGAACATCCTCCGGCTCTTCATACTGGAGCAGCTGCTCCAGGCGGATGCCTACAGTGGAGATGAGAAAGTCCTGGATGTGGGGGCGTAGCACGCCGAATAGCCACGGGAGTCCGGACACCATCCGCTGCAGACGGACGGCTACGATCTCCCGGTATTCGCCTCCTGGCAGCACAACCCACTCCTGACAGTGATACTCCACTGTAAAAATCAAATCCTCCCGGAGCTCAGCGGAGGGGTTGTGAGTTGCTGGGTCCATTACTGGTTGTGTCGTACTGTCATGAACTGGCTGTGTGGAGGCAGAAGAGGACCCAAACGCAAAAACTCACGGAGACTGGAACTGAACTCAAAAATGCTGCTTTATTGCAGAAGTGCAAAGTAACAGAACAAAAACCGGGAATATAAACTGAAGACCGAGGGAACAGAAAGCCACACAGGTTCGGGGAAGACACATTGACGACGCAACACTGGACTGGGGGAGACATGCACATAAATACACAGAGGGTTAACGAGGGAAGTGGGAACACACGGGGACACAGCTGACACAGATAACCATAACGAGACAGGGCGGGGTGAACATAACATGACGTATACAGGCGCGAGAGTCACAAAGTAAAACAGGAAGTACACAGGGGTTCAGACAGGAGGAGAGAGAGAGCACAGGGAGAACATAGACATAACGGGCAGGGGAAACATGGAATAAACACAAAGAGAGACGAGGGCCCCCTGGCTGGGGGGCTCCTTGGCCTCCCTCCTGCTGTGTGCCCAGCCTGGAGGCTGCGGTCTGTGACCGGCTCCCGGTGCAGACGGCTCCCTGTTATAGTGTTTCCTCACTTGGCTCATGCGAGCCCAGCCCAATTTTTACTCTTTAAGTGTGCGCGTGTGTGTATGTGTGTGTGTGGGGGGGGGATATATGTGTATTGAGAGTGTGGGGAGTGAGTTGGAGGGTGGGGTGGGCTGCTTTTAACTATGTAAAGCACTTTGTGCTACATTTTTTTCTGTATGAAAAGTGCTTTATAAATAAAGATTGATTGATTGATTGATTGATTGATAAATACACAGAGGGGCACATGGGGGTAAGAGTCACGAAGGGAAAACACTTAGGGAACAACACAACAGGGCAACTCAGGAAACATGGCCTAAATAAGGAACAAAATACAAAAATACAAGAAACTAAGAATACTGGGCCAACATGGCCCAGGATCATGACATGAGGACCCGGCCTTTGCGTTTTAAAGAAAGCCGGGTAGTACCTCACGAGCTCCCTCGGTGGAGTGAAACTGCCGTCTGCTCCTTGCTATCCAAAATATAACCATGTGCTGACTTAAATTCTTGACCATCTCGCACTTCTGTTTAATCAGTTTTCTTTTTGACGTTTATTCAGCTGTGTGAAAACCCCGGAGGAACCTCCTGAGGGATTAATAAAGTTACATTTAACTTAATCTAATATAATAACTTTAATAATTCTTGGACTCTATTGCACCATTCAGAACTGTGCGCGCTAAGAATTCATCAGAACCGTGGTTGAACGATTACACCCGCTCCCTCAGACGTGACTACAGACGCGCTGAAAGGAGATGGAAAAAGGACAGATTGTATGTTTCCTTACAGATTTTAAGGACTCGTCTCTCTGCTTATCAAGAAGCTGTAAAAACTGCAAAAACACAATTTGTCTCAAACTTAGTATCAGCAAACGGTCATAGGCCTCAGGTACTTTTTAACATTCTTAATCGCTTTTTTAGTTTATGTGATAATCCTGGAGTTACTTCTTCACCAAGTATGTGCGATGATTTTTTAGCATTTTTCAATAACAAGATCTTATCGATTAGGGCCCTTGTTTCGTTGTCTGTTGTCTCAGTTCAAAGCCCTCCACCTGTGTGTTCAGCTGTCTTAGAGCAGTTTGATCCCGTCTCCCTTAAGGACCTGACCGCGATAGTTAGTGGCCTAAGATCATCACACTGCCCCTCTGATTCTCTTCCCCCGAGTCTGCTCAAAAACACTTTTAATATTGTTGGCCCTTTTATTCTGAAATTGATTAATACGTCCCTTACTACAGGCTGCGTCCCACTATGCTTCAAGCAAGCTGTAGTTCAGCCTCTTCTTAAAAAACAAAACCTGGACCCAACTGTTCTGTCTAATTACAGGCCCATCTCAAAGCTTCCTTTTCTATCTAAAGTTTTGGAGAAAGTGGTCTATCTACAGTTGCAGGCACACCTCGATTCTAATATGATCTCAGAAAAATTTCAATCTGGTTTTAAATCATTACATAGCACTGAGACAGCACTTTTAAGGATTTTTAACGATATTCTCTTAACTATGGATTCTGGCAGCCCTGCTGCCCTTTTACTGTTGGACTTGTCAGCAGCTTTTGACACGGTTGACCACGACATCCTGTTATCACGGCTAGAATCGCATGCTGGCTTAAAAGGATCTGCCCTTCAGTGGTTTCGCTCCTACTTGACAGAAAGGTTCTTTTATGTCAATATGGGCCCCCACAACTCCAAATTAGCTCCTCTTAAATACGGCGTTCCTCAAGGCTCTATTTTGGGTCCCGCCCTCTTCACACTCTATTTGCTGCCATTGGGCTCCATCTTCTCGCGGTACAGCATTTCATTTCATTGCTTTGCGGATGATCTACAGATTTATCTACCTTTAAAATCAGGATCAGATCAACCGCAGCTCTTATTACGCTGCCTTGACGACGTTAAACAGTGGTTATCATTAAATTTTTTACAGCTAAACGAAAACAAAACTGAGGTTGTCATTTTTGGCAATTTCAATCATATCGACAGCACGTTGGGTACCCTCTCCTCGTATTGTAAAACACATGTAAAAAACCTCGGAGTTTACATTGATGGTTCTTTTAAATTGAATAAGCAGGTGAGTGCAGTAGTTCAGTCCTGTTTTTTTCAGCTAAGACAGCTAGCCAGGATAAAGCCATACCTTCCGGCTGACGTCTTCGAGCGTATCATCCACCTTTTTCTTACTTGCAGATTGGACTACTGCAATTCATTGTATTATGGCCTAGATCATGCCACCATCCATCGCCTTCAGATGGTTCAAAATGCTGCTGCTCGCCTGCTAACCGGTACCAAACGGAGAGAGCATATAACCCCAATTTTAGCCTCTTTACACTGGCTCCCTGTCCCCTACAGGATCCAATTTAAACTCTTACTTTTTGTTTTTAAGTCACTCAACGCCCGAGCCCCCCCCTACTTGTCAGAGCTCCTCTCTGCCTATGCTCCAGGAAAACCCACGAGATCTAGTTCAAAACTATTGTTGTCCATTCCACGGACTAACCTCAAATCTCGTGGTGATAGATCCTTCTCTGTGGCAGGTCCCAGACTTTGGAATAGTCTCCCCTTTAATATTAGATCTGCTCAAACTCTTGAGCAATTTAAATCTTTACTAAAGACACACTTTTACGCTCTGGCTTTTAACACATTATGACCCAAGCATTTTGGATTTATCTGAATTAGTTAGTATTGTTTCAATTCTTCTATTTTATTGTTTCTATTGTCATTATTGTATTACACTGTAGTTTTTAATTTTATTGTTATTGTTAAGCACTTTGTGCAGCATCGGCTGTTGGAAATGTGCTATATAAATAAATCTGACCTTGACCTTGACCTTGACCTTAATATCAGCCAAACCGATTTACCCACAAACAAATAAAACACTGAAAAAGCCAAACAATAACATTTTTAAGTTATCAAAGTGACTTATATATCATGTTTAACCCGAGTAATGCCGCGGGGGTTTGAAAACGATGTGTCGGTCGGCTCAGATATTTGAAGTTTACACAGCTGCATTCTTACCTGCAAATATGTTAAAAGTTTTTTTGCGACCCAGAAAGAGAAATAAGAGTAATATTAAAACTAAGTCGCTGCCTCCAAACTGGAATTGGCTGGGCCGCGCTATGAATTCTGCGATATGGATTTTCAATTTTGTTGTCCAGGTGGAAAATCAGGAAAAATTCGGGAGAATGGTGGCTCCGAGAGATTTTCGGGAGGGGCACTGAAATTCGGGATTCTCCCTGAAAAATCAGGAGGGTTGGCATGTATGGTTGTGGCAACATCACTAACCTTGTCAAACACCTCAGAGTAAAACATATGACAGAATATGACGAGCGTATGTTGAGGTGAACTGAAGAGAAGAGGACAGGTGCTGCTAGGGCGAGACAGACGTCTCTCATGGAGTCCTTTAGTGCTGCAGGCTGGCAACGTGTTCAAATAGCGCGCAACTTCAGTTTTTGTCACAGGCTGGGTCTCCGACCCAGCACTCTGAGTTTTCTTTGTATTTTTTGATATGTTATTAGTTTTTGTGTTATTTCCTATTTTGCCTTTAGTTTAGGCAGTTATTGGTTATTATTCCTGGGTTTTCTATGTTTTGGGGTTTGGTATTTATTCATCACGTATTAGGTCTGTTAAGTTGTGTTGTCATGTTTAGTTAGTATTTCCTGTTTTATTCTGACAATGTCATGTGTTCTCTGCTTATTGTATTTAGCTTTTCTCTCCTGGTCCTGTCATTAGGTTTATGGCTGTCAGCTGTTTCCCCATATGTTTCCACTTCCCCTGATCACCTCATGTCTGTATTTAAGCCTTTTGTTTTCTTCATGCCATTGTCGGGTCGTCTGTTTATTCTGCCCTAGTTCTAGCCTGGTTCTGTTTATTTGACCTCAGTCTTAGTTTCGGTTTTCGTCTGTTATGTATTATTAGTCTTAGTCATGGTCTTTGCTTGTCATTTTCCACCACAGTCATAGTTTAGGTTTTGGTCTCAGTACCGTTTTAGTATTTTGTTTCTTAGTGTCTTGTCAGTTTACTTTGGTTTCCTGGTTTACTTCTGCCGTCATTTAAATAAAGCCTCACCTTTCTGTTAAAACCTTACTACTCCTCGTCGTCATCTGCTTTTGGGTCCTGTTTCCACTCACATCGGCGCACCCCGCCGTGACAGTTTTTGTATTTCTATATGATGAACTCTGCATTATTAAGTGATAAGAATAAGTAATCTGATGTCCTGTAAACATTATGACGCTATAATTTAAGATACAATAAATAAAATACGTTTTTGTACCAAGTATCGGTATCGGATCAGTATTGTCGATACCACCCTGAATATTACTTAGTATCGGATTGGAAAGGAAATCAGTGGTATCGCACATCACTATTGGATATTTGGTGAGAGGGAAACATGAAGATGAAACCATGAGATGAATCATCAGAGCAAAACAGGTGATGGTGAAACAGGTTTATCTTTTAGGTCACATGAATGAATGGAAGAGAAGTTATGAACTGCTTCTGAGAGACAAGTAACTCCAGAATCCTTTGTAGCTGACAGCTGATAACTGTGCAGGGGCCGGTCTAACAAAGTTTTGCCAGGGGGCCAGGTAGGATATTAACAGTTAAAGGGGGTCACAAAGAAATTATTTTCTTTCTTACTTAATAAATAATTATCTGAATCTTACAACCAAAGTTTTCATCTGACATAAAATGTATAGAAATTATACATACATCAACAAGACAGTGTACATCACTGTCACAACAGCATTCGTTTTCATTCAAAGGCTTTATGGCTTTTCCTATAATACCTGGTGGACTGATCTCTAGTCAAAATGCCCGGGTTGATTTTTTGTCCCAGTCCAGCCCTGATCTTAGCCAAACTGATTTACTCAGGAACAAATAAAACACTGAAATAAACCAAACATTAACACTTAGAAGGTATGTAAGTGACTTATATATCGTGTTTAACCTCAGTAGCGAAATCTCTACTACTAAAAATAGTGTACATGTATGCCTTAATAAAATCAAGCAGGTGAGATGTTAGAAAACTTTGTTTTTTATTTTAGTGGACACTCAAATGTTACAATAGACAGCTGCTGGGGTTTGGAAGAGAACTGAACAAATATTTAAAATAGAATCTGATCATTTTGAAGCAGCCTTCAAAATCTCCACGTATTAACATGCTGTTTTTGTTCCTGGTGAAAATGTTTCTGTTGGGTCTGTGCTTCAGCAGACCCACTAGTTCAGAGACTTATCACCCATGAAGAAAACAAGACAATAACGTAGCCGGGTTTTATTTGCTAGCAAGGGAGGCTGATCGGAACCTGGCTCTTCGAGCTGAATGCTCCTCAATGTGTGTGTGTGTACATGACTTCCTGCCACACAATATTTCCTTACAATTGTTTAACCACATTTCCTAGTTATCCAAATGTCATCTCCCCACACCCGTACACGGCTTAACTTTAATGGTTCACCATATGCAAGTATAGGTGAGCCCCTAAATGGCCGGGGTGGACATCCCTCAGAAGATAAGGAAACCAGAATCTCACATGGAATGTACCTGCAGTTAAACAGCTACAGCTAATTACTCCCCCAGCACCACAGATGTGTAGGGGAGGAACAGATGAATATCTAACCATGCAGTTTAAGGCATGGTTTACAAATTTGAGGGTACCTTCTGGAGTAGCACATGGAATAGACGCGTTCCCAGATGCTCCTCCGTGCAAAACTTAGAAACTTATTTTAACGGTCTCCTAATTCATCTTTCTCTTCGCAAAAAAGTCAACTATTGAAGCTTGTACTGTATACAACAAAAGATGCCCAGAAAACCTGTTAAACAGATTAACTCTTCATCACGAATTATGACTTCAGCCAACACTGCTAGCGCTGTGGCTAACCCTACTGTTAGCATTGGCTCTCCTGAGGGCAGAGATGACAACAATACTGAAGAGATGCCGCTATTATGGGAGAAGATCTCCAACAAAATTCTCCGTCATATAAACAAAAGGTTTGACAATTTGGAACATAATCTTCATGCAGTACAGGAATCCCAAATAGAACTGCTGGAGAAAGTTAAATCTATGGAAGAGCAGGCTCTAGATCAGGAAAATCGTCTGTCCCGCTTGGAGAAAGTGGTCTCCAACTTGGAAAGCAAGAATAAAGCACTGAAATTAAAAGTGGATGACTTGGAGGGTCGTTCGAGCTGAAACAACATTATGATCATTGGCATCCCTGAGAAAGCAGAGGGACCTAGACCGCATGAATTTATTCAAGATTTGATCCCTAAACTCCTCGGTGAGGATCATCTCAAATCCCCGGTTATTGTCGACCGAGCACACCGCTCGCTGAGACCTCTACCGGCGGCAGGCGCAGCACCAAGACCAATCATCGCACGAATCCACTTTTATCGGGATAAAGAACTCATTCTAGAGAGCGAGCGTTGGAATACCAGGGCCATAAGGTGCTCTTTTTCCGGATTATACATCAGGGGTGAGGCAGCAACGTCGTGAGGTGTTGAAGGTATTACGGGAAAAAAACATGGAACACAGTCTTCGGTATCCTGCTAAACTTCATATGAAATATAATGAACACCTGAAGGTCTTTTCTACACCGGGTGAGGTGTCCGTGTTTATAAACTCCGAGCTGAATAGTTTGGAATAGAGCTGTATGATTTATGCTTCTTCTGTAAAATACTCTTTAATGTTCTGAGAGACTAGTATATTGCATTTTTTTTACTATTTAATAGTTTGTTTGAGCACGGAGTCAAGCGTAGTAATTCTTTTTATTTCATTAGACACTCTGTGGAGGAATGTGTTGAAGGCCGTGTGCCCAGTGGCCTCTGGCAGAGAGGGACGCCAGTACTTCATCTCAGAAGTGCTTTATGCGGGGGTGGGGAGAGGATGGGGAGTGGGGGTTTTTATGGGTTTGTTTTAGGCTGCTTAAGTGTGTTTGGTTTTTGTGTGTGTGTGTGTGTGTGTGTGTGTGTGTGTGTGTGTGTGTGTGTGTGTGTGTGTGTGTGTGTACGCGGATGGGGATGGAAGTTGATATCTCATGGAGTTGATACATGATGTTTGGGTCAAACAATGAGGTGTGTTCTGAGGGAAACAATCTAAAAATAGTTTATTGGAATGTAAAAGGTCTCGGATATATAATTAAGAGGTGAAGTTCTCTCACACCTTAAATCAATCAGTGCAGATATAATATTCCTTCAGGAAACTCATATAAATATTAATAGGCAACAAAGATTAAGAGCGAGTTGGATATCTCAAATGTATCAAGCTCCTTTTACCAGTAAGGCCAGAGGAGTTGCAATTCTCCTTAAAAAGAATGTTTCATTTTGTTCAGACTTTGTGATTGCTGACCCATATGGCACATAGCTTATAGTCACCGGTCAAATTAATTCACTACCGATAACCTTGCTTAACATCTATGCTCCAAATGTGGATAATCCTGATTTTTTTTAAAGAAAGTTTTCAACTTAATGTCATGGTCCTGGGTTGGTGACCCAGTGCTTTTAGTTATCATTTTCTAGTTTATTATGATGATGATTATTATTATTGTTTGAGTTCTATGTGTTATATTCGGTCTGCCTTTGAGTCTGTGTCTCTGTCTGTCTATGGTGTCACCCCATCTATTTGTGAAGCTGTCTGTTTAGATCTGTGTCTTGTTTGGTTCCTCGTGTCTGAGTTCCCTGTTTTATTGTGAAGGTCTCTGTCTGATGTGAGTGTGTTCAGTTTACATTTCCCCTGTCCCATCAGCTCTGATTTCTCCCAGCTGTGTTGCCCTCCTGTCTCTCATCCCCTGAGAGATAAAATTTTTATCATTAGAGAAAAAATTACCAATAATCATCCCACAGATGTAATATTATCTACAGCTACTCTTAGTACCATTGATGTTAAGTTAGACTCTTTTTCTCCAATTGATCTTTCTGAGTTAACTTCAATAATTACTTCCTCCAAACCATCAACGTGTCTTTTAGACCCCATTCCTACAAAACTGCTCAAAGAAGTCCTGCCATTAATTAATTCTTCGATCTTAAATATGATCAACCTATCTCTAATAATCGGCTATGTACCACAGGCCTTCAAGCTGGCTGTAGTTAAACCTTTACTCAAAAAGCCATCTCTAGACCCAGCAGTCTTAGCTAATTATAGACCAATCTCCAACCTTCCTTTCATATCAAAAATCCTTGAAAGAGTAGTTGTCAAACAGCTAACAGATCATCTGCAGAGGAATGGTTTATTTGAAGAGTTTCAGTCAGGTTTCAGAGCTCAGCACAGCACAGAAACAGCTTTAGTGAAGGTTACAAATGATCTTCTTATGGCCTCTGACAGTGGACTCATCTCTGTGCTTGTCCTGCTAGGCCTTAGCGCAGCGTTCGATACTGTTGACCATAATATCCTATTAGAGCGATTAGAACATGCTGTAGGTATTACAGGTACTGCGCTGCAGTGGTTTGTATCATATCTATCTAATAGACTCCAATTTGTGCATGTAAATGGAGAGTCCTCTTCACACACTGAGGTTAATTATGGAGTTCCACAGGGTTCAGTGCTAGGACCAATTCTGTTTACATTATACATGCTTCCCTTAGGCAGTATCATTAGAAGACATAGCACACATTTCCACTGCTATGCTGATGACACCCAGCTCTATCTGTCCATGAAGCCAGATGACACACACCAATTAGTTAAACTGCAGGAATGTCTTAAAGACATAAAGACCTGGATGGCCGCTAACTTTCTGCTTCTTAATTCAGATAAAACTGAGGTTATTGTACTCGGCCCTGAAAATCTTAGAAATATGGTATCTAACCAGATTCTTACTCTGGATGGCATTACCTTGGCCTCCAGTAACGCTGTGAGGAACCTTGGAGTCATTTTTGACCAGGACATGTCCTTCAACGCACATATTAAACAAATATGTAAGACTGCTTTCTTCCATTTGCGCAACATCTCTAAAATTAGAAATATCCTGTCTCAGAGTGACGCTGAAAAACTAGTTCATGCATTTATTACTTCCAGGCTGGACTACTGTAATTCATTATTATCAGGATGTCCAAAAAACTCGATGAAAAGCCTTCAACTAATCCAAAATGCTGCAGCAAGAGTGCTGACAGGGACTAGAAAGAGAGAGCATATTTCTCCTGTTTTGGCTTCCCTTCATTGGCTTCCTGTTAAATCCAGAATTGAATTCAAAATCCTGCTCCTCACATACAAGGTCTTAAATAATCAGGCCCCATCTTATCTTAATGACCTTGTAGTACCATATCACCCTATTAGAGCGCTTCGCTCTTGCTCTCCAGGCCTACTTGTTGTTCCTAGAGTATTTAAAAGTAGAATGGGAGGGAGAGCCTTCAGTTTTCAGGCCCCTCTTCTGTGGAACCAGCTTCCAGTTTGGATTCAGGAGACAGACACTATCTCTACTTTTAAGATTAGGCTTAAAACTTTCCTTTTTGCTAAAGCATATAGTTAGGGCTGGACCAGGTGACCCTGAATCCTCCCTTAGTTATGCTGCAATAGACATAGGCTGCCGGGGGATTCTCATGATGCATTGAGTTTTTCCTTTCCAGTCACCTTTCTCACTCACTATGTATTAATAGACCTCTCTGCATTGAATCATATCTGTTATTAACCTCTGTCTCTCTTCCACAGCATGTCTTTGTCCTGTCTTCCTTCTCTCACCCCAACCGGTCGCAGCAGATGGCCGCCCCTCCCTGAGCCTGGTTCTGCCGGAGGTTTCTTTCTGTTAAAAGGGAGTTTTTCCTTCCCACTGTTGCCAAAGTGCTTGCTCATAGGGGGTCATATGATTGTTGGGGTTTTCTCTGTCCGGTTGTTCAGTCTGACGTCACTAGCCGTGTCTGGGTCTAAACTCCGCTGCAGGTGCATATATCAAACGATCACTATGGCATTACTGAGAGTTGAAAAACTGTCTAAAGTCTTTCATCTTTAATAAAATGATCAGCGTTCTGCTCTACCAGGTGTAACAATTGAGTTTAACATCCAGGCATCCATGAAAACGGAATTTATGACATTTAACGGAGTTAGAAGTTAGCAGGGAGTTAGCTCGCTAGCTTCTATCTAAATACAATATAGCATGTCCTGACTGCGGGGTTTTGGAAACAAATTAAAACGTACAGCTCTGCTATCACTTCCAGCATAAATGAAGACAGAAAACTAAACAGCAGTGACGTTTGTAGGGTTACTGAAGTTGGGCTAGCTGGTATATAATGATGTGCTACGTGACCGCTAGCGACACAGCTATGTTAGCATAATATAAACAAGCTAACTTTTTTTCCACTCGATAAAAGTTAGCGTGAGTGTTCTCGGTGGTCAGGAACAAATGTAATCGCATGGCAGGATGCTGTAAAAGGACCAAACTTCAGCCAGGAGAACAACTGAGATAATCCATCCACAATACGAGGTTAGTCATTCATATACTGCTGCATGGGCTGGGCTGTAGTTACATCCTAAGGTTTTAAAAACTGAGCTTAAATAAATGATTAGCGGTAATAAAAGCCGAGGGAGGTCAACAGTGATCACTGACTGTTTTAGGAGCTTTTTGAGATAAAATAGAAGAAAATACATAACATTAAACATGTTAACAACACAAAAGCCATATTAAACGCAGACTACTTTAGACCCGGAAGTAGGATTCGTTGCGTCATCACTGAACAACCGGGTATCTATGAAGCGCCTTGAGGCGACTTTTGTTGTGATTTGGCGCTATATAAATAAAATTGAATTGAATTGAATTGAATCTTAATGTGGGGGATGTTTTTCTCTATCCACGCTCTTGATACCATAGTCACTTGGGCCCCTGAATCAAGCAGCATCTTAAGTGGTACTCCATTGATGGCACATGAGACCATACATCTGTTCCCAATAAGCTGTGCAGTGGGTTTCCCTGGTGGTGCAGGACTGGGTGCATTTGATCTCACCACACTTGAAGTCTTAGTAAAACTGGTGTGTGCTGGGGACTCCTCGGCTTGTTCGATCACTGGCAGCCCCTCTCCAGTGACCTCACCCCGTTTCCCGACACCTTACGCCGCTGGCAGCCAATAGCCCGGTGTCCTGGCTGGCCACACGCAAAGCAGTTGCAGCTCACTTTGCCTTGCTGTACACAATCACCACATCTGCCCCGGTTCTCAGCTGGAGGTGTTGGAGGGTGGTTCAGGGGCGAGCAGGAGTCTCCAGATGTCACACTATCAATCTGGCTCACCACTTTAGTTAGCTGTCTGGTCAATGAAGACACTTGGGCAGTCAGTTCTCTAATAGCTGCACGGTTAGCCTGTAGCTCAGTGTCAACTTTCGCTTGCTCAGTCAAGTCAGTATTAGCAAGCTGAGCGGCACTTATAGTCACAGGTCTAATTTTAGATGCTGTACCCAGTCGCCTCAGTCTCTCAGCTTCCTCACTGGTGGGCTTTGTAATCTGTTCAAGCAAAAAGTCGTCACTAACCTGCAAGTCATTAAGAAAAGGTTTGAGGTCTTGTCTCACATAGTTGTTTTTTTCATTGAACCCTTGATAAAGTGTGTGAAGAAATATGCCCTGCACAAGGTTTTTGTCATAGCTAAAGTCTGCACCAGGCTGTCGTGACTCAAATAGTACACGCTGTTTTAACCCTATAATTCTGTACAAAAACTGCTGTGCACTCTGTTTGTCTTGCTGCTTAGCATTACTTAGCTCTTGAAAGAGTTCAGCGCTATTCTTGTCTCGAATATGAGAGCGGAGAAGTTTCTTCAAACCATCAACTGTCAAATCATCTTTGTTGGTTAACATTTCCTTGAGAGTACCAGGCTTCATTATCTTTAGCACGGTTCTGATTATTTCACACTCAGTAAACCCTTCTTGTAACCCCTCATCAATTTGTTTGCACAGACTACTGTAGGACATATCCAAGCCAAGATCTGAAATTTGTCCACCATGCAACTTGAATTCTCTGCGTGGAAACGAAGCTGCCACATCACTGAGACTCGAAACTTGGTCATATCCTCTGGACGGACGACTCACCCTGCCAGGGGAAACCCCAGCAACACTAGGCGCCGGTGACACTGAAGCTGGGATGTTGAAGTTCTTGGTGGGCGTATCAGTGTCTCTTAGCATGGATGAGGGAAAGGTGGAGATGTCTCTGTCCTGCGGTAGAATGGGCTGTGTGTGAGAGTCTTTGTTAGGGTGTGATGGTAGAGTGGGGACGTGGTCAGCTGGCATAGCCAGGTGTCTGTCAGGATGTGTGGGGTCAGTGTGGGGTGAAGTAGGGCACTCCTGCTGCTGGTTAGGAATATCTTCCATCTCAAGCGGCACGGCCAGATGATCTCCAGCCCCTCTGACGTCCGTTGACAGCAGGTCACTCACGATGTTGTCGAGGAGCAAGAGCTGGGCCATACCTTCATCCTCCAATGCTCTCAACTTTTCACCTCTGATGTACTCAACGATCAGGTCATACAGTTCTGGTTCATCTAAGCCATCAAAATTGAGAGTCATACTGCCATCCTCCACTGAAGAAACAACAGTGCGCAGCTGGCTCACACTCAAATCTCAAAGTCTTTTCTGGATCTTTACTAACAACAACCGCCGTGGGGTAACAGTGGCCATCTTGACGTTTTGACTGTGACCTGGGCTCCCTGGATGACGCACTCAATGCAGCCTTCCCTGAGACTTTGGACACCAGTTCTGGTCGTTTGGCACACACGTCACCACTAGACGATCCCGGACGAGCCCCCAGTTGTTACCGGCACCAGACCTAGGGGAATCTGGACAGGCAGCAAGCAGCACACAGGCTAGAGAGCACTGCGTAGCCAAATATGAGCAAACTGTGGATTAATAGAGAGGACACTGAAGTTAGCGTCTTGCTCAGGCCGGAGCTCATTTATTTCTGCACATATACACAATACAAATCACACTAGGCCATGCATTCTTCCTATAAAATAACACACACACACACACACACACACACACACACACACACACACACAACTTCACTCGCTCATCTGGAGGATCAGCACTCAGGCTAATGGTGCTGATGGGGTTATTGCTCTGGGGTTTTAGCACGTGAGCTAAATCATGTGTAACATGTGAATTTCCTGAGTGTGGCATTAATAAAGTCTGTGTCTATGTCAAAGCTGACGTTTAAATTCCTTTTTAAATTTACCAACATTTCTCATTTGCAGTTAAGACTGTGACATGTTTTCACCATTTGAAAGCCAGAAGAGTGATCACTCTTGAAGCCTGGTTGCTGCAGAATACTAGGACTACTAGCACTAGTTCTAGTACTACTGCTACTGCACAAAGCATATTGTTCAGGAATTTCACAAATTTGCTTACGTCTAATGTGTTGGCTTACAGGTAAACTTGTTTTGCAGGTGGATAGGATGAAAACTTCCAGCATCACATAATGTTTTCCAATCAGTAGGTTTGGAGTAAAAAAAGAACTGGACATATATTTGTCTTCTTTGGGCTACTTTTATGTCAAGAAAGTTAACTTATTTAGAACTGTGATCAAGGATAACACATAAACCCTTGCAAATGTGATGGTAAAAGAGTCTAACATCTAGGTGTTACATGGTGTTGCAGGTGATAAAGATCCATAAACTACTTCCATTTGTTTAGAGGTGATTGCCAGTTTTGTTGGGATTTTTAGAGATACAGAGATCCTGTTCTGCTTTACTTTAAAAAAAAAAAAAAAAAAGCATTTTTCAGAGCTGTTGATATATTAATCAGTGTTCATAGAAACATGGATCAACCCTGTTTTGACAGTGAGAGTGTTACATTGTGACAGTTTCCATAAAAGTCTGCAAATTCTCTGAACAGATAGCCATGAAGCAGCCATTTTTTTTAAGATTAATTAAACTTAATATTATTTGTATGGCCATATCACAACAACAGCATAGCCTTAAAGCCTTAAACCAGGTTTGGAGTAAAGAGAACTGGACATATAGTTTCTTTTTTGGGTTACTTTGAAGTGAAGAAAGTTAACTTGTTTAGAACTGTGATCAAGGATAACACGTGAAACGTTGAACGTTTCAATATAAAAACTGTACAAACTGTACAAAAGTGGCAACTGAGGTGGCAAAAGTGCAGGCAATTTTTACTTACATAGAAGTACAGCTGCTAGTGTCAAAAACACTCAAGTAAAAGTTTGATAAAGTATCGGGTCAGAAATGTGCTCAAATTGAGGAAGTCAAAGTAGTAACCTAACTGAACCTTGTGCTATAATAAAACATAAAATAATATTAGTAGATAGGACTACAAACTTAGTCTGGTGGTAAAAAGCACAAAGGCCTCAGGGGGGCATTTGGCAGCCAGGGTTAGAGCTCAGACACCTGGAGCCTGGGGGTTGGGGCTAACAACACTGACTGGTAAAAGAATCTAACATCCAAGTGTTACATGGTGTTGCAGGGCCCTATTTCAGGAAGCCGGTTTAGTGCAAACTCTGAGTAAGTACACCCTGAGTTAACGAAAACTCCGGGTTTTCGGTTTCACAAAGCGAGTTTAGATTAATCCTGAGTGAGTTACTATGACGACACACTCCGTGAAGCTAACCTGCTCCCTAGCAGGTTTACTCCAACTAACCCTGACGTTCTCCACCTCTGTGTCGGAAACCTGACTGTAGGAAGTGTCAGACATGGCGTGCCCCTTCCTTAAAAGAGCCAGTAGATGTTGAAGCCCAAATTCTCCGCAGAGCTCTCCGCCGGGAGAGAGTGATTAGAGCGCGTTCTTTGCAGGTATCAGGATGACCAAAACTTAATTTATGATGTGGTGATACTTGAACTACTACTTAAATTTTATTTATTTATTTATTTTCAGGGTTCCCAGGCGTGATTGGCTGTATAGATGACACTCACATTCCAATCATTGCTCCTTCAGTAAATGAAGGAGACTATGTGAACAGGAAGTCTTTCCACAGCATTAATGTACAGGTACATAGTTCCCTGTAGCATTTCAAACTAACAAATTATTTCATTATAGTAATGGATGCTAATTTGTGTTCTCTGCACTGTGAAGATCATATATGATGCTGCCAACATTATCACAAATGTGGAAGCCAAGTGGCCAGGCTCTGTGAGTGGTGGTGGTGGAGGACCCCCACTCTGCTTTTTTTCTAGTGGCTATAACAGGTCACATTTGAGCATACAGAGTAAGCAAATATGTACTTGTAATGTGCTCAGATAATTTCAATAAGTGCTTACAGAAAGAAAATTAATGTAGCCTCTAACTGCAATTGATTTACATAGGACAAACAGACCAAGCACTATGGCTCATAATACAATTACACCTTACCTGTTTGGACTATATTTTTATATTTCATTTTTACTTGCTGCCAGGAACATTTGGGGCCTGTTGGGTTGCACCTGCGCTCACATCACGTCACAAAATAAAATGTATAAAATAAAAAATAAAATATAATAAAATAACATGTTAAATGGGTGGAAATCCCTAGATCAATGTTTAAATTAACACTCACGCATTGACTCTGTCGGCTATGTTTTGCCATGCATGCTCCCTTTCTTTTTGCAGCTGAGGCTGTGTTACTTTTTTCCGCGGAATTTGCATGTTATCGGCATATGCTGCCATCAGAATTTCGGCCTCAAGCGCTGTAAAATACATTGACCGCACCTTCTTTCCCTCCGTCTCCATGGTGACTCGCTTAATCTGTGCTCCACTAATCAGGGCTTTATGTATCCTCGTGCGCGCGCTTAATTTGGGGTTAAAGCAACTCCGCGTAGATTGAACTACTTGTTATCAGCCTTTCTGAAACTGAATATTCTGAGTTGGACAGTTCGGGGTTACTCAACCCTGAGTATCGTTTTTCACTCTGAGTTTTCTAAACCGGCTTCCTGAAATAGGGCCCAGGTGACAAAAAGCCATAAACCACTGTTTAGAGGTTGTTGTGGAAGTTTTCCATTTAATAAAGCCAAGCGATGAGCGGTAGCTAACATTCTTTAATCAAGACAAAGAACAGAAATCAAGCTTGGTGAGGGACTGCCATCGCTGGGACAGAGGGTGAGCAGAGTTTCTCACTGAGCCTAGCATGGTTCTCAGTTAAATACCTCCTACAGAAAAGAAGGCAGGACACAGCTGTTTTCACACCTTTCGTCTTTCCCACAAAGAAAGTTTCACACTGCCTTGCTATCTTTTACAGTGGAGAAAAGACAAAAAGACTCTTCCTGTGGAGTTGTCTGCTTCCCCCCAACTTCCTTACCAGACCCCACTATAGCGCTTTGGAGTTGACGTCACGCCGCAATGCATTGTGGGAGCGCAGCGCCATTTTCGGGGTCTACGAATCAAAAGAAACACACTGTGTTGGAACGACGACTGCAAGAAAGATGCTTAAAAGCAGCTCAAAAGAGAATGAACTGTATAGAGACCGATTGCGTCCAGAGGCGAAGCGGCGGTACTTGCAGAAAATAGCTGCATTGGAAATGTGGACCCGTATGAAATACGGCCGTGGAGTAGAAACTCCGAACACCTAGCGCTATTGACGTAGCCTGATATATTTTCATACCTTGTCTGTGGAGTCAGCGCGTACAAGTCGTCATTCAAACAAAGGTAAGTCAGCTTGAGTACTGCGAGTGAAACGCATTTGATTTCCCTGCAAACATTCACATTAGTGCAGCATAAATTCATTCATGAGGGGAAATTACAGTGAGAACATGTGGAGGCTGTTAGATGGATAACATAGTGAGTTCAGTGCATTGATGAGACACTGTCCTGAAGGATTGTTATTCTTTATGGTTGAAGAAATTGCACTATTCATATTTATTATAAATAATCCTAATTACACATCTTGCTTCCATGTTTGTATCCTGTGTCACTAAAAATACATTTTATTTTAGTTTTATACTTTGATCAATGACCTGCAGAATCTCCTTATTATATTAAGGGATTCATAATTGTCACTTTATGCTTTCTCCATCTCTAAAGTGATGACATCCTTGCATTACATCCTTTAGGTTCATTTTCTGCAGGCAGGTTTGTGACCGAGAACAGACAGATTTAGAATATAACATGCAGCGTTCTATAGATGGACACATAAAGAAATGAAAAATGACATGTATGTGCTAACTTTCTAAACACTTTGTTACATTTATGATAAAGTAGATAAAACACATTTACGTCGGCCTTGGCTCATAGTTCTTGTCTTTAAATGAACTTTGTCTGTGTGTGTTTCAGGTGCTGCACTCTAAGACTGAATGAACCAGCATTGCAGCCATGGGTCACTGTGAGCATCGCAGGGAAGGTTGAAGCCGCCCACTGCAGCTGTATGGCCGGAGTCGCAGAGACCTGCACCCATGTCGCTGCTCTTCTGTTTAATGTAGAAGCAACAGTGTTGATCTGTGGCACAAGGACTGTTACAGATGAACCTGCATACTGGGTTTTGCTGGGTAATGTGACCAAGATACAGCCAGAGGTTGGCCATAAGATAGACTTCTCCTCTTCAGCTGCCCAAAAAAAGGCTCTTGATCAAAACATAAACAGACCATCTGTAGTGACAGGTAAAAGGAGCCGTCCTCAAAACAGAAAAATCCCCCCTGCTACTGTGGAGGAGTTGTCACTGCTATAATGCCATAATGTTTTATCTAGGGGTCTAGATTTATGCCTGTAGTGCACTGCTGTGTAAATAATTTGCATTTACTGAATATGTACTGACTGAGTCCCGCTGTTCAAAAGTTGAATAAAGAAACTAAATTATTTTGCCTTTTTTTTTTTTATTAAAACCACTTTATAGAGCATCACATCAGTAACAGTGTAGAATCCATGTCATTTATAGTTTACAAATGACAAAATGTTTACACCAAATCATGAGTGTTTACATGATATCACCCACTACTAACATTACTTTATTTACTGTATCTTTTGAAAAAATAACAGCACAAGACTTAAGAACATTTAACAGGAGCAGGTTTAATTCTTCCCTGGTTTTATTATCACACTGTTCACCAAACGCAGCAAACCTTCACCATCTTATCCAGGAGGGTCACCTCTTCACCCTCACATGGAAGAAGTAATCTGATTGGCATGGTGGTATGTTTGAAGCAGGTCCCTTGTGTAGCGCTGGAACCCAGTCCCGATGTTTCATCCATTTAATATAATTTCATCGGCTGGTTTGCTGCAATAATGGCAAATAATTAGCAACTCTATAAATAGAAGGTAGTTCTGCACTCAGTAGGATGTTTGTTCTAATTTGCTATGAGCTCAGAGCACATCGAAAATGAAACTTAATAGGCTATAAAGAGAGATATGAACATATTTAGAACTTACTGTAATGAAAATGTCTGGAGCACCAACAGATATCTGGAGATGGAAGAGAACTGGATATCAGCTCGTCTCACAGCTGCTCTCCAGGCTAGACGCCTTTGTTTGGTAACATCGATACACGAGCTGCCTCATGTTGCTTCCAGGTTGGGAAAGAATGAAAAGATAAACCATTTTCAAGCTTATTTTCTTGCCGGTCGTGCGATCGAACATTGCAGCCGACCACACAGCAAATACGAACCATGGCTGTTGTGTGTGCCTTCGCTCCCTTTTCACTTGCGCTAGACCCCCAAAATGGCGGATCGGGCCAAAATCCTTTCCACGCCCACCCCCGTGACATCACGCTCCAAAGCCCTATCTGTCAAACTGTTTAAATGGGGTGTGAGGCAGACATGCTAAAACAGTGACTTAAAAGCATTACCAATAAACAATGTGATCAATACATAAATGAAAGAAATGCAGCTGATAAAAAAGCCATAAACTACTTCCATTTGTTTATTGGTGATTGCCAGTTTGGTTGGGTTTTTTTGAGACACAGAGAGTGAGAGATCCTGTCCTACATTGCTTTAAAAAAACAGAAGATATTTTCAGAGCTGTTGATATATGAAGCTCTGAGCATTGAGTGTTGCATTGTGAGAGTTTCAGTAAAAAGCCTGCAAATTATTGCATTTATACTGGAGAGCAAAGAAAAATTAAAATTCTACTTGTACTATGGAAAATCAGTTTCATAGAAGCTACATAAACAGAGCTGAAGAAGACTGAGCTCGTAAAACTAGCGGTAACGTGTGAGAATTATAAGTTATAAGACTGTTTCTGCTATCGATACAATTTGTGTTGTTAATCCTAAATGATTCACGGTGACAACATAAGAACAAGGCCATTTTACTCCACACACACACACACACACACACACACACACACACACACACACACACACACACACACACACACACACACACACTTGGAAAATCACATAGTTTGACCATAAAAATGCCCAGAACAATTAGTATTTGAGATTGCTGAAGCAACATCACTAAAGAAAAATATCCTTGCATGTCACTTTGCTTTCATTTGAAAATCTAAAGGTTTTTTTAATGTAAAACATAAAAACAACAAAAACTTTAGATGTTAGAGATGTCCTGATGAAATTTGTGAATATCTAGATCAATGGTGTTTCCATGTGAGTCTATAGGGCATAGACTGAGGCGGGGTTTTAGAAATACATGATGGTAACATGAGACATGTTACCTTTGAGAACACTAACATCTAGATTAAGGTGTGAGAAGTAAATGCATCACAGAAGCTGAAAAGGAGTTCCTTGTCTCTAGATTAGTTGAAATAAATTGAAAATAAACTGATTTGAACAGGTTTGATGCATTATACAAAAAAAAAAGGTTCATGAAATAGTTCACATGATCTAAGCAAGAGTCACTCGGAATCTCAAATGTTAAAGTACACTTACTGATTGTACTTTTACTACATGAGCTAATGCAGATGCTCTAAAAGCAGGCTGACTGAAAAAGAAGCACACACTTGGAGAAGGTGTGCTGTAACTTCTCATACTGTGAAGTTTTCTGACAAAAGTGTATTGAAAACTTATGCTGTACAGCTTACTAAGGGGTCCTGTGATGGGCCATGTGCAATTACACAAAAGAACAAGTAAAATTTCACCATACCACTGACTGGAGAAAAGCCAGTTTGGTATTCTAATTGAGATTACAACCGTAATCAGTAAAATCAGTGCTGTGATAGTTAGTTTAAGATCAAAACCTGATTTAAAACACAGTCTAACCTCAACATTCTTGCCCCTGAAAATAGGTCAGGATGGCCGAAAAATGTACTTTAAAATGAGATTTTCTTTTTGTTTCATTGGAACAGTAAAGTACCATAACAAAGAAATGAGTACACCTTTGTAGATATCACTGATATGGAGTTTTTCCTGTTTTACATAAAGACTTAGAGCTGCTAGTTTCCTAGTGGCATTTTCTCATTTAAACCATGGTGACTTAAAAGTTTAGCAGCAAGACACTTGTTTCCTTTGTTCCATCAAAACATTTCTTTCAGAGATCTGTGTTTATCAGAGCGATATGTGACTAATTTTTTATTGAATCACCAGGAAGTACACAAATACAAGATTAAATATTTTATTTATTTATCAAAGATACATAATTACACATTGATACAATGAACAAGGTGTTTATAAAAATTACACATGGTGTAAGAAAAACATTATAACATACAAATAAGTGTTTTATGATAATCTGACATACTTTAAAAGCATAAGAATAAAAGTTTTTAAAAAAATCATGTTCTTTGATGATCACATTACATGTATCATATTTTTAAAGCATAACATCAGGCACGTGCAGAGGGGGGGGGGGGGGGGGGGGGGCTAGAGGGGCTTGAGCACCCGCATTTTTAGCGGTCCGGAGCTGTAAGAGAAACACAAGTTAACTCAGGGACACAGACTGATGCGATACACTGTAGTGTATAGCACCCAGGAGTATTAGCTTATTACGTACACGTTGGTAAGCTGTCTTGTTGCAACTGACGAACTGAAACAAACGAGCGTGCTGTGTGTGCAACAGCGCGACAAACATTACCTGTCCTTTTATTAACTGCACAAGTAGTGCTGGTCATAGCTGCTGGCTACCTGTGTAAGGCTGTCATGGGTCTGTAGCTCTGTCACCGTTTTAGGGAACATATTTAGTTTTATAGTAAGTTTCCGTTCTTTTCCTGCCTTTCTGGAGGGATTATATTTCACTAAAAAACAATCTAATATGCATGTCCACATAATTATGCATTATTATAATTATAATATATTAAAAACACGCTGTTTTTTAAAGAACATACATTAAGAAGCAGATTATATTAGATTTATATTTTAAATAAGACAAAAGTTGGATTTTATAGCAGTAAAATTATTGTATCTCTACAGTTTAAAAATATAACAAGCTTTGCCCCTGCACAGAGTGGATAGTGAAACAAATGGAATCATCATAATGACATTATTTCATATTTATTACTTCCCCCTCCTCATTGCTTTATTATTGTAGTATTGCATTATTGTAGCTCTAGTAATAAATATGTAAGGATTCTGGATCAGCACCATGATGCCCATAGTATATACAGTATTCTGAAGAAGGTCTAAAATGTCAGTGTGTGTGTTTTATTTAGATGGATTTAAAAAAAAAAAAATTACTCATGATATAACATTGTCCAGACATGGCTGGTAAGGACATGAGGAGGAAACAGTAGGAGCTGTGTGAGGCTACTAAAGGCAGGGCTATAACATTTTTCTGTCATAATTTTATTTTAGATTAAGTGCAAGAGTTGTTAGGTGTGGATAATTAGATTATAGTTTATTGCAATAGCAAGTTGTGCCTTGTTCTCAGATAGAAAGCAAGTGGAGAGTGATATATGAAATGATGGGATGGAAGGAAGAAGAGAAGCAAAGAGTGATTCACAGGCAGAGCCTAAATTATTTCTCACAGTTTTTTGTTGCCTTATGGTTCCAAGCGCTGTCACCAATCTTTGCATTTTGTTATTATCTCATGACACTTGTTTAATCAGCTACCATCTCTCCTATGGACTTTTTAATGTCTACAGTCTCAGATCAACACAACCCTGCCCTCCAGCACTATCCACAGCAACCCCTCAACAGCAACATTGTACCCATCAGGTAAAGCATCGGCTACGTTTGCTCTGCCTTTTTGCCCATATTAGATTCTTGATGAATGTGTGTTGTTGTTATTCAGCCTGGTTCAATGTGCCCCTTTTTAACTTTGAGCACCCGCCCCTTTAAACCTCTCTGCACAGCCCTGCATAACATAGGGAGCAAAGTGCTCACAAAAACAGTTTTAGAGGACTTAAACACGATCATTTTTTCCACAGTGCTTGTATGCCTCTTGCAAAACTATGTACTTTTCACCATAAGACACAATAACTCACGATTATCTAAGACCAGCCATGAACATGGACAATCGCTTCATTACAATCATTTGTCCCCGCTGCTGCCCTCAGATCCAGATGCAGTCTTCTGTACTGGGGGGTAAAATGGCTCTTTTGGTGGTTCATAAAAAATATCTCAATAAGTTCGTGAGGGGACTAGAAACTAGAAACACTGGGTTGCAGAGCAGTTGGTAAGGACTTGTATATTTCTGGAGAGTCTGCAAAATCTGTATTCCTCGTGCTCCTGATTGGATATGTGGAGCCCGGCTCTGATATCTCACTGGTGGCAGCTAAAGATATGCATGCCTTGGAGGCGGAGTTGGTCTCGGGCACAATCTTTCAAACGAGCCTCACGGCATTTCAGGAAAACTCAGGCCAGAAACAACATCCGGTCACTCGCGGTCAAAATCCACGCAGAGCTGATCTAGCTTAGAGAGCAGAGGCTGTCTATCGCGTGTGGAGAGACGGATGTTCTTGCCTGTGGATCGCTCAAGCACTGATGGAGAAGAATTTGGCGAACTCGAAAAAATAAATGTGTGCAAGTCTGAGATATCTGCTGTGACAAAACAAATTTCCCACGTGTGGGACTAATAAAGGTTATCTTATCTTATCTTATCTTATTTTCCACCCTAATTTACGAATAAATTCTTTACAAATCCTACCATGTGGATTCATGGATTTTTTTTTCACATTCTGTCTCTCACAGTTGAAGTGTACCTCTGGTGCAAATTACTGACCTCTGTCATCATTTTAGGTGGGGGAACTTGCACAATCGGTGGCTGACTAAATACTTTTTTGCCCCACTGTATATTTTTGAAAAGTGTATTCCAAGTGTTACAGAGCCTATTTTGCATGGCTTTTGAAGATGAAAAAGCTTTTTTTGACAGAATGGTAAAAAGGAAAATGCGAAAATGTAGTTAGAGGGGGAAGATTAACACTTACTGAGTGATATGCACATAGGGCAAGCGAAGGCAGTTGTTGTTGATCCCTGGTTTCGTGGCTGTTGCGAGCTCGCAAGCAGTCTGAGCGGCGCGAATTGTTGATATGTCTGAAGTCAGAGGTCTTCTGGGAGCTCGACGGCAGTTTTAACCTCAGCGGGAGATCATAAAATCGGACCTGCAGCAGATTGGCTAACCGGAGTGCGAAGGGAGCCGCCCGATTGTTATGTGATTGGCAGCGGGGCGAAGTCAGGGGGAGTTGGTCTCCAGCGGAAATTTTCAAACAAGGTAAGCAGCGCATTTGGGAGCAGAGCGGGGAGCGAACAAGCAGGAAAAAATTGTGCTCTGCTCTGGAAGCAGTTGCGGGTCGGCGATTAAGAGCGAGGTAGAACTTAGACTGTGCGTTGAATTTTAGAGGTTGCTAGTAAGAGGGAAGTTTTTGAAGAAAAAAGACTAAGGAGTTTTCCCCCTGTTTTGGATTATAAGATTTTTGGGAATAGAGGGTAGCTAACAAAGTTATTCTAGGGATTTTGGAGAAATCGCGGAGGATATTTTAAAGGAGTTTTGGCTTTGTTCGGTGGGTGGGAGCCGCGGGGCAATTTGAGAAAAGACTAAGGATTTTTTCAGGATTTACCCTGTTATTGAATATAAGGTTTTGGGAATAGAGGGGGTACCTAACAAGTTATTCTAGGGTTTTGGAGAAAACGCGGAGGGTTTTTTAAAGAGTTTTCCCTGCTTATGTTTCTAAGGATTAGGTTAAGGGGGCTGCGGGGATCGCGAGTTTTTTTCTGAGTATGAGTTTTATTCTAAATGAACAAATGCATATAAATCGAAATAAAGTTTTGCCCCAAGGCATGCAGCCTGTATTTCCGGCCATACTGAACGTTACAAAAGCACAAGTTAAACTAAACAATTTTAAAATGGTTTAACAGATTTTTAAACACATAAGCACGGAGCCCGAGAGAGCACGGTCCGGAGACACGGGCGCACCCGTGCACGCCGAGGCACACAGTCTCGGGCATACACACTGACCCGCCACCAGATGGCGTTTTTTGAGCATAAAAAGTAAAAACTTTTTAATGGCTTATAAAAAATAAAAGAATGCTACTTGATATATAAGAAACTTTGAAAATAATCAATTAGTTGTTTTTGGGGGGGGGGGGGGGGGGGGGAAGCAATGAGCTATGAACTAGCATATTTTTATGAATATCATATTTTTATTACTTCCTTTATTACTTCCTACTTCCTGAGTTCATGAATAATTTATTGGGGGGCCATAAATCACTCAGTTTGACATAAGGGGTATAATATCACTCTCTCATGAGACCTTCACTTTGTGACAATCATCACAGAATCGTATAAAACCCTGCACTCACTTCTTAATTACCTGGAAGCACCTTAAAGACAACCGGCCCCTCTCAACTGCGACAAATCATCTGGAGAAAAGGTAAGCATAGGAGACCAAACACTGAGGAACAAATCCTCATTTCATCCTATGATAACAGCATTTTCACCATTTCAGCCAATTCCTTTTGCACAATTTGTCTCTTGTGCTTAGGCAACCTGTAGGGCCATGAACGCACTTTCCAGGCTGCGTTTCAAATTGGTGCTGCATGAGAGTCTTGCAGATGGTCGGGGGATGAACACATCTGCAAACTACTGTTGCAATGCAGGAACATCTGCTTTATTGGAACGTGTGAGATGCTAATCACAATGCATCTTAAACACACTCATGTTAAAACTTCATGCCCACATCTTGTTTTTAAGAAAAATTAATCATCTTTTCCTTGAAGATCATTTCAGAGTTTTTAATGAGCTGCAGGAACCGTGCCGAGAGCAGCCAAGTCTCCTCTGCTAAACCTCCACATGTACCACTAAAAATGGATGTGGATCAAAATGAATTCATTAAAAAAACAACGTGGACTTCAAGGATACAGTAAATACACTAAAGTGAAAGGAGGAGCCAAAAATAGATGTTTAATAGGGTTTGAATTAACTAAAAGTAGTCACCTGTAATCTTTAAAATGGTTCTGATGTGTGCTGCTGTTTTTAACTTTTAACAGTTCTTTGCTGCCACTGTGAATATTTTGTTCTTTCCCTAATTAAATAAAGGTTACACAGCATCACTGCTCCATCTTCTGGTAAAAAAAAAAAAAAAGGTATTACATGGAAATACAGCCCAAAACCAGTTCAGCTTGAGTTTCTTTTTTCTGGACATAAAGTCACAGCAGGTGTTGTTTCAAAGCTGGTGGACAGATTTAGTTCATTTTGGAAGTTTTAAGAGCAACTGCTGTGAAAATATTTGCTTGTTTTGGGAGAAAAGGATTTAAGAGAAGATTTTACCACAGCAAAAGTTTAAATATGAATGAAGGATTGAAATTTAACTGAGGTGAAACATGCAATGAATACATAAAAAATAAGTTAATTTTGGAAAAGCTAAAAAAGTTCAAATAAAAGAAATGATTTACATATCCATATTTGATTTTTGATAGAATACCAGTTTGTTTAAAAAGAAAGAAAAGACATTCCTATAACTTTAATAGTACAACTACTAAACACTACTGTGTCCTAAGGGAACAAAGGTTAAAATGTAACAGGGATAACATTTTAGAGAATTAAAATCCCTCAAAGGAAAAAACATAAACTTGATATGCATATCTATACATGCAGCTTCCTAAATGTAACATTCAGGATTATTCACTGCAGGTCCAGAAATCAGAGCTACCTCATCAGATCCAAGTGTGACATCAGCTGACACTCTTTACAGGAGATTCCATCTGAACTCTGTGGAGCCTGATCTCAAGGTTTTTAAGTCTGACCCTGAAACCAGAAGAGGATCTTTCTCTCTCTTCAGATTCATTGTGATCCAGTGATTTCAGTCCTGCATGATCAGGCTGATGTTTGCACAGAGCAGATAATGAAGTGAATGTTTTTGCACATTGGTAACAGTGAAACAGTTTATTTACAGTGTGGGATCGTTTGTGTTCGGAGTATGAACTGAGATTCCTTAAGCTCTTGTCACACAGGTCACAGCTGAAGTTCACTTCCATGTGTGTATGTTCATGTTTGTTACGATGACCTGATTGTGAGAAGCTTTTGTCACAGTGTCTGCACTTGTATGGTGTCTCTCCTGTGTGGATTCCCTTATGCTTTTTCATTTCATGTGCTTTTTGAACACACTGTGGAATAGTTCATGTATTTTTAATGCACTTGGTGCGTGGAAGCCTCTCCCACATTCTTTGCAGTAGTTCATTTTGTCTCCAGTGTGGCTACGTTGATGTGGATTTAGGTCCCGTTGATGATTGGAAGTTTTTCCACAACGGTCACAGAGAAACGTTTTCCCACCACCACAGTGACGACAGGGCTGAGAACTGGATCCATCTGTGTTGCTCTGCTTTATTTATTTTTATCCTGAATGTCGCCTGAAACAAAGAGCATCTCTGCCAACGTCCAATTACTTTTACTGTTTACATTATAACACTCAGCTTACTGAGAGAAAATGAGTCTTCATTTTCCCAAACAGTTCATTCAGTATAACTCCATAAGTTTACTGATCAGACTTGTTCCAAACGATCAGGTTAAAAATACAGGATAAAAAGGTAAATACATCCTCACAGTAACTGCACTTGTAGAGTTACTTTCTGGTGTGGATCTGTTGGTGTTTATTCAGCTGATGTGGAGATTTAAAAGTTTTCTCACACAGGTCACATTTATAAGGTCTCTCCTCAGTGTGGCTAAATGTGTTGTTGTAACTGTGCATCTGTTGGAAACAGTTTCCCACACTGATCACAGCAGTAAACATCATTTCCAGTGTGAATCCGTAGGTGACTATTTCGGTACTGTTTTTCACTGAAACCTTTTCCACAAAAGTTGCAGCTGTACGCCTTAATTCCAGAGTGGGTAACTAGATGCTTCTGTAAGTTTCAACTTTGACCAAAAGCTTTACCACACAACTCACAGTAGTGTGCTTTAACTACAATGTGGATGAGTTGGTGTTGTTTTAAGCCCTCACGATACGTAAAAGACTTTCCACACAAGTCACAGCTGTAAGGTTTAACTCCACTGTGGATGATTTGGTGTGTTTTTAAGCTTCCAGCCTGGGTAAAAGACTTTCCACACAAGTCGCAGCTGTAAGGTTTAACTCCACTGTGGATGAGTTGGTGTGTTTTTAAGCTTCCAGCCTGGGTAAAAGACTTTCCACACAAGTCGCAGCTGTAAGGTTTAAATCCACTGTGGATGAGTTGGTGTTTTTTTAAGCCTTCAGCCTGGGTAAAAGACTTTCCACACAAGTCACAGCTGTAAGGTTTAACTCCACTGTGGATGAGTTGGTGTGTTTTTAAGCTTCCAGCCTGGGTAAAAGACTTTCCACACAAGTCGCAGCTGTAAGGTTTAAATCCACTGTGGATGACTTGGTGTTTTTTTAAGCCTTCAGCCCGGGTAAAAGACTTTCCACACAAGTCACAGCTGTAAGGTTTAAATCCACTGTGGATGAGTTGGTGTGTTTTTAAGTGTCCAGCCCGGGTAAAAGACTTTCCACACAAGTCGCAGCTGTAAGGTTTAACTCCACTGTGGATGAATTGGTGTGTTTTTAAGCCTTCAGCCCGGGTAAAAGACTTTCCACACAAGTCACAGCTGTGAGGTTTAAATCCATTGTGGATGACTTGGTGTCTTTTTAAGCCTTCAGCCCGGGTAAAAGACTTTCCACACAAGTCACAGCTGTAGGTTTTCTCTCCCTTTCTTCTGTGAGGTTTGTCGGCCTCCTGAGAGCGCCGACTTCTCGCTCCATGTTGGTCCTGCAGTGACAGAGATACAAACACAGGCAGTGAGTGAAATGCAGTCGTGGAACAAACTGAAACTCCCTCTATTAGCGGAATCAAACATGTCAACAAACACATTGTAGGTGTGTTTCCACCACCTTCTGGTCATAGTATCACATTTCAATGATGTGCTACAATGACAGTCGTAACGAAAAATACATATTGAAGAAATATTGATAAGTGGAGAAAATCTTTTACTCATAAAAAATTGAGTTCAATTTTTGATATTGTTGTTTCAATGTGTGCCGATAAAAATTATGTTTGTATCTTCTTGTAACATCTGAGTTTTTTGTTTGTGAATGTAGATTCTGTGTATATATGGAGGAGCCTGGGATGGAAAAGATAAAGCTGCTGTTAACATGTTTTTAAAAACCAACAAGCTGTGCAGTTTCAATAACTGTGTAACTGTGATATTTTTCTCACCTTCTGTGTTGAAGTCATTTTTTCCTCTGTAGTGGCTGAGCTGAGTCCAAATGGCTGAAATTGTTCCTCTGTTGCTCCACCAGACTCTTCTCCTGTTACTCAGCTGGGACACAAAAAGTATATGTATTTTATCCCTGATAAAAAAAAAAAGCAGAGCAAATAAACATGACTAAACTCCTCAGTGACAACAATACCTATGAAACTTCAAAATGGAAACTGAGAAGCAGCTACAACAAGAAAGTCATCAGTTGTCACAAGAACCTGAAGGGAAAAAGCCACTGACCCCCCTGCATATCACTGCCTTTACCCAGTGGATGCTACACCCTGTATATATGGACTTCTATAGATCCACAAGTCCGGCTCACACTCAATGGTAGCAGTACCACCTGAAGCACCTCATTAGATTCCACCTACTCCACCCAGATAACCCACATGGAAAGGATATATATAAATCTTATAAAGTTTGTATCCGTCTTGTGTGAAACTTGTATGAAAAGCATACAAGAGTGAAAACAGATATAAGACCCCTTGAAAATTATATAAATGAAACTTCTATGTTTTGGATACTTACTAAAACAATGTATGAAAGTAATGAGAAAGTGGCCACTTTCATGAGTAAATCATATAATTTTTTACTATTTCTTTTCCATATGGGAAGGTAAAGGGTGGTTGTATGTAGGGATGGGTATCGTTAAGGTTTTATCCGATACCAGGGCTGCACGATTAATCGTTAGAAAATCGCGATCTTGATTCATACTTTTGTGCGATCTCATTTCCAAATGACAACGATTTTTTAAAAAGAAGAAAAAAAAAAGACGACGACTGTACCGCATTTTGATCCGGGATGTAATCTGCATGAAAACAAGCGCTCACTGTTCGTGCTCAACAAATGACAAGGGCGGAGTCTTATACCACGTGATACAGAAGCTGTGCCGTGTGATGCTAAAATTAGTAGGGAAAAAACAACGGAGAGCACGTCAGGGAAGACAAGAAAGTGACAGGAGAAAATCCATCCCGGTCAACCACTCAAACATCAATAACGGGAACCTTATACAGCGCTTCCCTATACCCGTCGAACTCCCGCAGGCACAAAGAAATTACAGAGGCCATTACTTATCACCTGACCAAAGATATGGCTCCCATCAACACTGTGCAAAATGAGAGATTTAGGGAAACGATCAACACCCTAGACAAACGCTACACAGTCTGTCCCGCAACTATTTTTCTATTGTTGCACTACCTGCTCTATACACGCAGTGTCGAGCAACGGTGGAGACGGAATTTCAAGCAGTACAACATTTTGCAGCAACGACAAATGTGAGACATTTGTTGTTTTTATGTTTATTTATTGTTTTTATGTTCAGTCTCAACTGTTACGAAGTTGATGTGCAGTTAATAAGTGCAATAAATATTTATATTGGAAAAGAAAATCGTGAGAGAATCGTGATCTCAATTCTAAGGAAAAAAAATCGTGATTCTCATTTTATGCAAAATCGTGCAGCCCTATCCGATACCAGTACCAAACTGGTACTTTTGAAACGGTGCCAGTGCTTAAACGGTACTCAAACTGGTGCTTAAAGAATGGAGAACACAAAATTGGTCCAAAACCCTCTCATGTTCAGCTGTTTTTTTTGTAAAAAGATAACAATGTTAGCCTTTTCTGCAGCCATAGGGCATATATGGTATCACTCTTGGCTGGAAGCAGTGCTTAAACAATGGAAAAAACACAAACTTTGTCCAAAAACCTCTCATGTTTAGCCGTTTTCCATTTTTTCTTTGGTCATTTTAGCCTTTTTGGCCAGGGTGAAGGGAGTATCTGCCATCAGACAAGAAGAAAGCCATGTAACTATGACGGTGTTTGCTAGTTCACCTTACATGCATTAATGTAATAACGTGGTTAGCCTACTCAACGTAAATTACACACGAACAACATTAATCTACATATATTGTTACAAATATATGTAAGAACTGAGCCAAATTTAGTAATGCCAACAAAATGAAATAACAATATTTGTATCTTATATATGATACATTCTTCCACAGGAGCTGCTGATCCAGTTCTACACTGCGGTCATTGAGTCTGTCCTGTGCTCCTCCATCACAGTCTGGTATGGAGCAGCCACTAAACAGGACAGGAGCAGACTGCAGCGGACTGTACGGGCAGCAGAAAGGATCATCGGCACCCCCCTGCCCTCCATCCAGGATCTGTACCTCTCAAGAACCAGGAAACGGGCAGGGAAAATCATCACAGACCCCTCACACCCTGCACACAGACTTTTTGATCTGCTGCCCTCTGGCAGACGGTACAGAAGCCTGCAGACCAGGACCACCCGACACAGGAACAGTTTATTCCCCTCGCCATCTCCCTTCTTAACAGTTGACCTGTCACACTGCTCCCACTGCCAGACTGCAGCTGCACCTTATGTACATTTTGTAGTATTCATTCCACCTCATTCATTTCTGTATTTTATGTATATAAGTTTAGGTTGATTCTTTATAGTTGGTTTACACAGCTTTGTGTATGTATGTGTATATATAGACACGTGTGTGTGTGTGTGTGATTTACATTGCTGTGCTTGAGAGCCACCATCTACTGAAACCAAATTCCCTGTATGTGTCTGCACATATACTTGGCCAATAAACACTATTCCGATTCAGATACATCTATATATACACTTTAGGGCTGCCACGATTAGTCAACTAGTCACGATTACGTCGACTATCAAAATCGTCGACGACTGATTTAATAGTCGACGCCTCGTTTGAAGCTTTGTAAGATCCCAAAAGACGCAGGAATAAGTAGCAGGATTTAAGAGTGTAATAACGGACTGAAACAGAAGATGGCAGCACTGCATGTACAAGGATGCCAGCTGCCGTTAAACCCCGAAGAAGTAGTAGCTCCGTCCCAGTCAGAATTCATAGCGCAGCCCAGCCAGTGTTGCCAACTTAGCAACTTGGTCGCTATATTTAGAGAGTTTTCAGACCCCTTAAAAAAGACGTGAAAGCGCTACTCTCAACAAGCAGCGGGTGCTGTAACGCAGTCAGTTCTTCTTTTACTCTTATGCTGTTTTGTGAATCACAAGGTTTAAAACTACTTATAAACACACACACAAAGTAACTCCACCAGAGTGCCTATTTCGGGTTACTTTTGCCGGTCCAAGCCCGGGCAAAGGAGCAGGGTTGGAATTGTGACATTAAAAAAAACAATAATTGCTAAAAGAAATTTAATTTGTAGTTCTAAATAAACTAACTGCATTTAGGACGTTTTTACTCACTTTATGTCTCTTCCATGATGTTATTTCTCTCTCCAACAACATAGGTTACAATTAGATTAGCATGACCAATTATGCAAATTAGGCGATGACATCATTTAGCGACTTCTAACGACTTTTTTGGACAACCAATAGCGATTTTCCTTACTGAGGAGTTGGCAACACTGAGCCCAGCTCAGTTTCCAACAATGGCGGCAGCTAGTTAGCTTTAATATTACTCTTATTATTCTTTCTGGGTCACAAAATAAACATTTAACATGTTTTCAGGCGAGAATGTAGCTGTGTAAACCTCAAATATCTGCTCAGTTTATCAAGACACCACATATTTTCAAAAGCGCTCCGACGTTTTCGGAGACGTCTGTTACCCACTAGCTCCATAGCTAGCCGGGGGCAAGGCTCGCTAGAGCCATGAGATCACTGGACTCCCGGCAAATCGTTTTTAAACCCACCGCCGTCTTTCGCTACTCAGGTTAAACATGATATATGAGTCACTTAGATAACTTAACAATGTTATTTTTTGGCTTTTTTCAGTATTTTATTTGTTCCTGAGTAAATCAGTTTGGCTGAGATTAAAGTTATAGTTCTTACACAGCTGAATAAACTTCAAGCAGACAGCTGATCATCAGAAGTGTGAGATGCTGGAGAATTTACTCCGGTGTCCTGTTATATTTTAGATAGCAAGGAGTTTATTAAACTTCACCGAAACAATCTGCAAATTTCATTAAAATTTAATAAACTATCATCTTGTCTTTATTTTTAGTTAGCACATACCTTAAACACTTAAAGCTGTAAGCTAATGATAGTTATATAAGAGCAGATGCTGCTGGTGCAATAAGCTGTACGTTTTACGTTCAATGGATGATGATCTGATTAGTTGACTAATCGCAAAAATAATCTGTGACTAGTCGACTATCAAAATAATCGTTTGTGGCAGCCCTAAAACACTGTCAAAGATACTTGTCTTTGAGTGAAGATTTAAGGTGATAGGACATAAATAAATGCAACTTGAATCTTTACTGAAGCTCAGTATTTGACACAGAGTTCAAGTTCAATGCTGTAATAACTAATAATGATTAATATAATAATAATAACTGTAATATTGGCTGTATAATATTTACATCACCAACATGAGATAACTTTAGTCTCATGAACAACATTAGCTAATTGTTATTTACTAGCTAATCTTAAAATGACTGTTCAGGACAGAAATGAAGCCCAACAATCATGTTTTTACAGTCCCGCGGTCTCAGCCTCAGATACTCAACAAATCAAACAAAGCTCATAAAAAAATAAACAGATGAACAAAAACTGTTTCTCTTCCATTTCAAACAATGCTGTATGAAACGTTTCAGCGGTTAGTATCATGGTTGCTAGGCAACCTGAGCAGCACCATGGAGGCCAGACTGTCCCATTACACAAGCATCTCACTTTCGGTCTTTGAGGACGATTCCCGCGTGGCCCGCATCCTCCAAGGCTGCAGACCCTGAATTGGAATACAGCCTATAAAGGTGTGTGTATGAGAAGTACTTCTCAGAACCACTTGGTGTTTGCTGTGACTGCATGTAGTGGGATCAGTGGTAATAAAGCTTTGAAGAAACATACTTCAGCCTCATCTGACCCTTCTTCTCCAGCAGGAATATCAAAAGAATCGGTGAAGTCAAGAGAAAGTGAACCTCAACAGCACCTAGCCACATGAGAAGTCCGATCATTTTCTCTCTAAGCTTCTTAGACTCAGAACAAAAGTTGTCCGGCTTTGTGTGTCTGGCAAAACACTTTTTACAAATCCTGCTGGAATAGGTCTGGTTACAGCCGCAGTCAAAGCATGATGGAAATAATTGAACAAGCAAGAAAATGTAGCCCTTTCGCACCCTTCGCGGTAGGCTTCCACTACTCTCTCTATAGGGCTTTGGAGTTGACATCACAGAACGCTGGGAACGCTGCGCCATCTTCCGGGGAAATGAATCAAAACAAACACACTGTGTTGTAACGACGACTACAAGAAAGATGCTTAAAAGTAGCTCAAAATAGAAGAGACTGTATAGAGACTGATTGCGTTGTGAGGCGAAGCAGCAGCACTTGCAGAAAATAGCGTGCGTTGGAAATGTGGACCCGCATGAAATACAGCCGTGACGTAGAATCCCCGAAGACCTACCGCTATTGACGTAGCGTGACATTTTTTTGTACCTTGTCAGTGGAGTCAGCGCGCACAAGTCATTAGATATCGTCATATCGCCCAGCACTATCATGTGGACAATAGAAAAGTGTCTAGTGCCATTTGTCTTCTATCGTTTTTAACCCAAATTTTATAAATTATTACATAAAATATATAATTAACCCTTTACAACCGGTCGGAGAAGGCACTCCGTTTTACCTATTTTTAAATCCCTGTAGAACTGGAACCAAAAATTATTTTTTTGGCATGTGAAACCGGAGGAGTTGTACTTACATCTTATGCCATTAGCTTGTCCTAGGTCACGGTTTCCTTCCACATACAGGGAGTGCAGAATTATTAGGCAAGTTGTATTTTTGAGGAATAATATTATTATTGAACAACCACCATGTTCTCTATGAACCCAAAAAACTCATTAATATCAAAGCTGAATGTTTTTGGAAGTAGTTTTTAGTTTGCTTTCAGTTTTAGCTATTTTAGGGGGATATCTGTGTGTGCAGGTGACTATTACTGTGCATAATTATTAGGCAACTTAACAAAAAACAAATATATACCCATTTCAATTATTTATTTTTACCAGTGACACCAATATAACATCTCCACATTCACAAATATACATTTCTGACATTCAAAAACAAAACAAAAACAAATCAGCGACCAATATAGCCACCTTTCTTTGCAAGGACACTCAAAAGCCTGCCATCCATGGATTCTGTCAGTGTTTTGATCTGTTCACCATCAACATTGCGTGCAGCAGCAACCACAGCCTCCCAGACACTGTTCAGAGAGGTGTACTGTTTTCCCTCCTTGTAAATCTCACATTTGATGATGGACCACAGGTTCTCAATGGGGTTCAGCTCAGGTGAACAAGGTGGCCATGTCATTAGTTTTTCTTCTTTTATACCCTTTCTTGCCAGCCACGCTGTGGAGTACTTGGACGCATATGATGGAGCATTGTCCTGCATGAAAATCATGTTTTTCTTGATGGATGCAGACTTCTTCCTGTACCACTGCTTGAAGAAGGTGTCTTCCAGAAACTGGCAGTAGGACTGGGAGTTGAGCTTGACTCCATCCTCAACCCGAAAAGGCCCCACAAGCTCATCTTTGATGATACCAGCCCAAACCAGTACTCCACCTCCACCTTGCTGGCGTCTGAGTCGGACTGGAGCTCTCTGCCCTTTACCAATCCAGCCACGGGCCCATCCATCTGGCCCATCAAGACTCACTCTCATTTCATCAGTCCATAAAACCTTAGAAAAATCAGCCTTGAGATATTTCTTGGCCCAGTCTTGACGTTTCAGCTTGTGTCTTGTTCAGTGGTGGTCATCTTTCAGCCTTTCTTACCTTGGCCATGTCTCTGAGTATTGCACACCTTGTGCTTTTGGGCACTCCAGTGATGTTGCAGCTCTGAAATATGGCCAAACTGGTGGCAAGTGGCATCTTGGCGGCTGCACGCTTGACTTTTCTCAGTTCATGGGCAGTTATTTTTCGCCTTGGTTTTTCCACACGCTTCTTGCGACCCTGTTGACTATTTTGAATGAACCGCTTGATTGTTCGATGATCACGCTTCAGAAGCTTTGCAATTTTGAGATTGCTGCATGCCTCTGCAAGATATCTCACTATTTTTGACTTTTCTGAGCCTGTCAAGTCCTCCTTTTGACCCAGTTCGCCAAAGGAAAGGACGTTGCCTAATAATTATGCACACCTGATATAGGGTGTTGATGTCATTAGACCACACCCCTTCTCATTACAGAGATGCACATCACCTAATATGCTTAATTGGTAGTAGGCTTTCGAGCCTATACAGCTTGGAGTAAGACAACATGCATGAAGAGGATGATGTGGACAAAATACTCATTTGCCTAATAATTCTGCACTCCCTGTATAGCTTTAGAAAAATTTGCATAAGAAGCACTTGCAGCAACAAAAACATAATATTCCAGAAACACGCGTTGCCGATGTTCATAACACTTCTTACGTTGGCATATACATCAGTGCAAAGTATTGCATGTCCGCCATTACCTGCCCGAAACCGGAAGTGACGTCATTTTTGTGGGCCTTATAAGCCTATGTTGATGTTCATAAAAGTCATGTGCATATTAGTATTGTACAACACTTTGGTCAACCAGGTGTGTTTTTAAAGTGCTATATAAATAAATAAATAAATAAATTGATGATGATGATGATGATGATGATGATGATGATGATGATGTTTGACTTTATGCTTTTCCGTATTGTTTCTGGGACCCTTAGAACTGAAATTACACTGTTGGAAATATTATAATGCATCAAATTAAACTATTTATTTTCATTTTTCCTGTAGTATATAAAAGGACTGTTACAGATGAACTTGGATACTGGGTTTTGCTGGGTAATATGACCAAGATACAGTCAGAGGTTGGCCATAAGATGGACTTCTCCTCTTCAGGTGCCCAAAAAAGGCTCTTGATCAAAACATAAACAGACCATCCGTATGGAAAGGTAAAACTAGCCGTCAACAAAAATAGAAAAATCCTACCTGCTACCGTGGAAGAGTTGTCACCGCCATAGGGCTTTGGAGCGTGATGTCACGGGGGTGGGCGTGGAAAGGATTTTGGCCTGATGCGCCATTTTCCGGGTCCAAACAAAGCGCAAGCGAAAAAGGAGCGAAGGCACACACAACAGCCATGGTTCGTACTTGCTGTGTTGCCGGCTGTGGAATAAGCTTAAAAAAGGTTTGTCTTTTTTTTTCTTTCCCAACCTGGAAGCATCATGAGGGAGCTTATATGGCGGACCTTACAAAACGAAGGCATCTAGCCTGGATAGCAGCCATGCGACAGCTTGATATCCAGTTTGCTTCCATCTCCAGATATCTGTTGGTGTGCTCCAGACATTTTTACTCCGGCAAGTTCTATACGTTCATATCACTCTTTATAGCTTAATAATATTATCGTTGGGGTTCTTGGAGATTATAGAAATTGCAAACAAACATAGAATTGAGTGACTGTGGAGACATACGTGCTATGTAACGATTTGCTAACTCTTTCGCACAACTGTAGGAAGCCTGCCTATGAAATGAATCAAACAAATCCAGACTGGTTACCAACGTTAAACATAGGGCACTCCGAAATCCGAACGTGAGGGTTAGGGTCAGGGTTAACAAGATACGTGAAGATATCGGGGTAGGACAGTGGCGGCAAGTACTCTGGGTCTTTACTCCACTGCCGTATTTCATTCGGAAGCAGACATCTGAAACACCCGGGGCTTAGCCCTAAAGGATGGATGTGGGATTCTTTTTTTCTTCTTCTTTTTTTTTTTTTTTTGGGGGGGGGGGGGGGGGGGTAGACATTACTGAAAGATTAATTGGAGCATAACTGAGCCACTGTGTGAGAGCTGAGCAGCAAAAGGAAATTAAGTGAGGGTAGAAATGACTGAAAGATTAATAGGCTTTCTTATGAATTTTGTTCAAAAAAGACAGACTTCATATAGGAGAAAATATGTATCACATATGCAGGACACCTTAAACTAGTTTTTTAATTAAGCAGCAAGGCAGAACAAAGTTGGGGCTGCATCAAGACACGAGGACTAAACCACAATTCAACCAGATCCAGAACTGATCCGGAATTAAAACAGGACTACAACAGTTCAAAATCAGGACCACTTAGGACTTAACCAAGACAGAACCAGAATCAGAACTAGATGATAGTAGCACTAAAAATCATCATAGACCCGCACTACACTTATTTTTTTAATTCTACCAAAAGTACACTATTTAGATTCAGAAAAGTTTATTTAATTATTTAACCTTCATATGCCTGCATAACTTAATAAATATATAACTTGAAAAATAACAAACCTGAAAAGAAACACTAGGTACGAGATACACAAGTACCTATGATACGGATTTTGGTAAACAACCATTTGACTAACATGTGTTTCTCACCTGTTCTTGTTCCCTTACTGTTCTGTCCTCATTCTCCTCTCTCTCCCTCTCTGTTCCTCTCTCTCCCTCTTTGTGCTGACAATCATCAAATATACAGTTGAAACCAGATATTTACATACTCTTCAGATCAAAACAGATACACTTTTTTAATTGTAACATCAAATCAGACTACCGTAATTGTCGGGCTACAAGCCGCTACTTTTTGCACAAGCTTTGAACCCTGCGGCTTTTAGTCAGGTGCGGCTTTTCTATGGATTGTCCATGATTTTTATCATATCGTAAGACAATTTGTTTTGTTTGTTCCGCTGTTGTACGGCACTACGTTGCCTGGCGGAAGGGCATGTGATCAGACACACAGTATCGGGGTTCAAGAGTGGTATGTTGGTCACGTGTCCATCCGCCAGGCAACATAGTGCTGTACAAGTAGCACAAAAAACAAACTTCAAATTAACGCTACGCGTTCAGCGGGAGTCGTGGATGACGAGCGGCGATAAACTTGCGAAAAGCAAGTTATGCTCAACTCCACCATTGGAATCTGACAGCGTGGAAAAGTGTGAAAACATCCATGATCACCAACGGATGTCGAAGGGCTGGACTGCTGCATGATGGAGAGGAGGACACCGCCACGGCCCTTCTGAGGGTGTTCGACTCCGACACTGACAATGAGGATTTCTTTGGTTTTGAAAGTGACAACGAAGGAAAGAAGCTGAGAGTGGATGACGTAGCCATCCTGAGCCTGTTCGTATCCGACACTGGAGGAGAGGACTTTGGTGGTTTTAGTGCGCAGGAAGATGGTGGTGAATGACTGACTTTTCTTCTTGTTAAAGCCGTGTCACTGCACCTGAGCCTAAAAGGTAGTCCGAATCTATTTTTCTGGTGTGCTGTAGGTTATTGTTATGTACTACATTTGTTACTCATTCATGAAGCACAGTACATGTTTCGTACTTGTAATTACCGCTACTTGTACATATACCTAAAAAGTTATGCAAATATGTACCCATAACTTGATTTTCAAAATATTAATAAAAGGGGTGTGTCTCCAAACAGCCATCTCTTTCCTGACAATTCGCTTTGTGCATATTCTCTTACATATGATAAGTCAACATTGAAACACCTGCGGCTTTTGGTCAGGTGCGGCTAATGTATGTACAAAACAGGATTTTCTCCTGATTTTAGCTTGTGCGGCTAATATTCAGGTGCGCTTTTATAGTCCGGGAAATACGGTAAATGTTTATTTTTTTAGATTGATAAATATAAAAAACATATTTGTTAACTTTAAGAGTAAATAGAGAAACTATCTGTATTTCTTAATTTTAAATGGCACCAAATTGTATTCAAAATTGAGCCACACTTATGGAGCTCCACAATCCTTTTCCTGGTGTTTTGGTTGATATCTCTTAATTTTCCCATTTCAAAGAAACAGGCTCTGTGTTTTGTCTTATATGCATCCACAGCTGTCCCACCAATTTACTCACATGGACTCTACTAACCTATCAGAAGCTTCTTCAGCGCAGAATGGAATCGTCTGGAGTTTTCTTATTAATTAACAATAAACTTAGTGTATATGTACTCCTAAATTTGATGAAAGTGATTAAAATAGACAGCTCTGTCTCTCTTTATTCTGACATTTAACTAAGTCAAAAGATATTTCAATATTTATTTATCTAAAACAAAACAAGTTTACTCTAAATTGATGTTGTACAGTAAAAAAATGTTCTTGTGTTTTCCATAAAGTGTATGTAAATATCTGGTTTCAACTGTGAATATACTGCTGTGTATTGAAAGTCCTCTTGTTTTGCATAGATATACTGAACAACATACAAAGCATAATATATAAAATAATATCTACCTGAGTTTTTTCTTTGAAAGAAGCTCCTTATGTCCATTCTTGTATATCAGTGCATTACTGAAACAGATTTATTTAGCCGTGGAGGGAAACAACTGAAAATATGAAATAAACACACATGTAAGCTAAGACTCTCTAAAGAAACAGCATTGTTGTTGTTCGGCTTTTCATTTCGCCATTTGTTGATTAACTTGAAGAGCAAGTAACGTAATACTGGTCAAGTGATCAGTTTGATATCAATCTTTCGTGATACACCGTCATATTTACATTTTTTGTACAGTATGAATGATTTACTTTGGTACCTGGTCAATCTTCAGTTCTCCTCTGTCTGCCTAGCTCCGTTTCTCCAACAGCGCACTTGCAGTAGTGATGTGTCGGTCGCGAACGAAATGGCTCTTAGAGCCGGCTCTTTGGAGTGAACGACGCGAGCCGGCTCCTTATTGGGAACCGGGTTTTTTTCTCTCTCTCTCTCTTGCACTTTTTTTCCGGAGCCGGAGGGAAACAGCCAGGGACATCAACGTCACATTAGAAAGGTATAGTAATCATCCAAAACTATATTCAGTTGCGGATGATAAAGGATTCAGAAAGTTTATTCATGCAGGCCCAAATGGCAGAGAATGTGCATGTTCTTTTTGTTTTCATATTTTAATTTATATTTAATTGTGTTGTGGTTTGCAGTGTTTTGTGTTCTTTCACTTTAAATTTGTTTAAAAGGAAAAAAGCTGAAAATTTAAATAGTTAAAAGTTGAAATGTAAATAGTTGGTTTTTGTATTATATTATTTATTTATTACATTTTGTGTGGAGTGAATAAATAAAAGTATATTTACAGTGGCCCCTAGAGACAAAGCACGTAAAAACTCCAAAACACGTACAAAACACAACAGAGGTTCTCCAGGATGCTGGGCGCAGTGTTGAGCTTTTGTTACCTAGTGGCTACACAAGCCAGCAAGTACCAACGACCGGATTTGGTGTGTGGTAGTAACAGGTAAATGAACTTTTTTAAAAAATTATTTGAATATATATGAGTGCTTGTGTATAAATACATAAACAATACACACATGCTTTCAATTGTGTAATTTAAGTGATCTAGGTAGCAGTTTTGAAAGTTCAGTTAACGCTAGAAATGTGTTTTGGAGTTTGTACATGCATATACATCCGCATATATTTATATATAAACATATATAAATAAAACCACTTCTTTTTTTTACATAGTAATTCCTTTTGTGCATAATTTTATATTTTTGTTAATAATAAATTAATTAAAGCAACAAAACAACCGAAAACAGCCGGTTCGGAGCCGAAAGAGCCGGCTCTTTTTAGTGAGCCGAGCTGAAAGAGCCGGAAATCCCATCACATCGTCACTGCGGGGCGATCGTGGCTCAAGAGTTGGGAGTTCGCCTTGTAATCGGAAGGTTGCCGGTTCGAGCCCTGGCTTGGAAAGTCTCGGTCATTGTGTCCTTGGGCAAGACACTTCACCCGTTGCCTACTGGTGGTGGTCAGAGGGCCAGTGTCGGCAGCCTCGCCTCTGTCAGTGCGCCCCAGGGTGGCTGTGTGTGTGTGAATGGGTGGATGACTGGATATGTAAAGCGCTTTGGGATCCTTAGGGACTAGTAAAGCGCTATATAAATACAGGCCAACAATCATGTTTTTACAGTCCCGTGGTCTCAGCCTCAGATACTCAACAAATCAAACAAAGCTCATAAAAAAATAAACAGATGAACAAAAACAGTTTTGTAATAGAGTGAATTGTTGCCCCCCAGTGGTAAAATACAGAAGTGCCTGTTACAGGGCTAGTTCTTGGTTGACCAATATATGGTAAATGGACTGGTTCTTATATAGCGCTTTTCCACTCTTCTGAGAACTCAAAGCGCTTTACACAACTTGTGCATTCACCCATTCACACCCATTCGCACAAGCACAACTGACATTCACACACATTCATACTCCGATGAATGCATCGGAGAGCAATTTCGGGTTATTATCTTGCCCAAGGATATTTGGCATGCAGACTAGGGGAAGCCGGGAATCGAACCACCAACCTTCCGATCAGTAGATGACCTGCTCTACCACCTGAGCCACAGCCACCCTACATAACATACCCTATATAACAACAAAAAGGGTAGTTTTCTGCACGCTAAGAAAACAACAAGTTAGTGTGTGATGTCCTGCTGTTCAATAAAGGCACCTATCCACGTCCTTCTGTCCTGATCTTTTTAAAGAGCCTAATCCAGAATATCACAGTTTCTCTAAATACAGGCCATTTACCATTCACTAACTCGCAGGCAGTAGCTGCCCCGTCCTGCTTAGTGCCTGAGCTCAGATCATACCAATATTAGGGGGGATTTACGCACAGTCGTAAACACATACACATACAAATCCTGATTTACAAGTACAAAATATTTATGATCACATTTTGAGCCCATATTTGAGCTTTGCCCCAGAAAATGGCGCGTCAGGCCAAAATCCTTTCCACGCCCACCCCTGTGACATCACGCTCCAAAGCCTTTTGGCCTCCTTCTCAGCAAGCTTCCACTACTGCGCTCCCCCAGGCTTGTACCTGTGGCTTCATGTCCTGGGGTGGGGGTTGGTTGTTCTCCTGCCCTGCACCCCATCCTTTTGTTCATATTCAAAGACTATTTTTCTTTATGTATTCTTTCCCCCCAGCAACCGCCATATTATGATGTTGCAAGCAATCACAAACTCTACAGTGTGTCTAACTCCAATGTCTACCAAGCAATCTAATATTCTCAACAGAGCTAAACTCAACATAAACTGAACCCACATTAAAGTTAGCTCGATGCTTACCTTTAGACGAGCCCACAAACCGAGAGAAACTCCGTGATGAAGCTGGAACTCTTTCCAAAAACAGGAAACAGATCAGGGAGCAGAGATCCACGTGGTTCACGCTGATCTCAGCTACGATCCAGGAGACAAGGGTGTGCAGATCGATGCAGAAATGAATCCCAACGTTGGTAGTGGTATATGTTCCTGTAAGTTTACTACTTTACAACCGTTTCATAGAAAAGCAGCTCTCTCTGCTCGACTCCTCTCCTGCACACACAGTTTGCTCCGCCCCCTTATCTGACTCCGCTGTGATTTGTTGCTGTGCGGTCACGTGACTCAGCTGCACAACGTAACCCAGTGGAGTGTTATTTCAAAAGTAGCGCCAATCTCCTTTTCCTAAACTCTTTTCCTTGGCCTCGATGAAAACGTCATCGTGGGGAGGACAATATGGAATCAGAACGATGCCACCTTGAAGCGAAAACGAAAAAAAATATTGAAACCGAAAAAAAATATTGTAACTGAAATAAATGTACTGAAAAATCTTGTTTTGAAACCGAAAAAAAATTGATAGTGAAAAACAATTAATTGAAACTGTAATTTTTTTGTTTTCGCTTACATTTTTTTTTTCGGTTTCAAACCATTTTTCAGTTTCAATCCATTTTTGTCATTTTTGTCATCCACATTGTCAGATGTAGCCCCCAAAATTTTTACATACTGTAGTCAAACACCTGTTTAAAAAAAACCTGTTCTCGATCTTACGATTCTTGCAAATTACAGGCCTTTCTTCTAACTACCTTTTCTTTCCAAAATTCTTGAAAAGAGAGTTGACAGTCAATGAATGACCTTCCTGAAAAAGCAAAATGTTTTACACGTTTTCCAATTTGGTTTTAAACCCTTTCATAGCACTGAATCAGCCATTTTACAAGTTTTTAATGACATATTTTTAGCCACTGATGCTGGGGACTGTGTTGTTCTTGTACTTTTAGATTTGACAGTTGCATTTGATACTGTGGATCATGCATTTTACTCTGTCATTTGGAGCACTGGGTGGGCACTTGAGTGGTTCAGGTCCTACTTGGCGGGGCAAACATTTTGTGTCAGTCTCTGTGACCATGTGTCGTCCTCCGCTCCTCTCTTGTGTGGTGTCCCACAGAGCTCAGTTCTAGGCCCCCTTCTCTTTTCTTTGTATCTGCTCTCTCTTGGATCTATACTGAGAAAACACAGCATTGCATTTCACTTCTATGCTGATGACTGTCAGATATATGTCCCTCTACATAAAAAAGGCACATATTCCATACAACCATTACTTCAGTGTCTTGATGACATTAAGGCTTGGATGTCTCTTAACTTTTTAAAATTCAATGATAAAAAGACTGAGGTGATGATTTTTGGTAGCCCCACTGAAATGCCAAATGTATATTTAGATTCCTTGGCTCGGTATGTTAAGCCAACTGTCACAAACCTGCTGGTCAAAGTGGACTGTAATGAGAAAAGATGACATTATATGCCACTGTAAATGCACTGCTTAATTGTTACCTCTCCCCACTGTCTTCAGTGGCAGGCAGCAGGAAACAGATCAGGAGGCAGAGATGATATTTAAGTTTAACATTACTCACAATATTGCCAAAGAGTCATATGGAATTTAAGCACAAGCGCGTTTCAGTAACTTATCTTTCTTGTAGATCTGTGCTCCAAATAAAGAACTTTATGCTGACAAGATTATTAGTTAAAATAACAAATTTTAAGTTACAAATCAATATTGTCTGCATGGACAGATATTCCACATTCCATATATCATCCTTCAGGTCCTGCATCAATACATTTCCATATTTTTATATCTATAAAAAAAGCTGACACTTGCTAGACTCTATCAAAGGTGTGAGCATCACAGAAGATGCCTTTGTGTCGAAGTAGCTAGAATAGAATAGAATAGAATAGAAAACTTTATTTGTCAATTTCTTCAAATGTACTTGCCATACAAAGGAATTGAAATTACGTTTCACTCTGTCCCATGCGTAGACATTGACAACAATAAAGTGCAGATGCACAACAGCTGAGGATAAAACACAGAAAAACACGAAGTTGATTTTCCTGGCCTGGGATTTTATAAAAATATTCAGCAGTACATCGAAAACGAAAGAAAACCATTAATCAACATATGAACCTTAGCTGATGCTGCTGAAGTGAAGCAGAGCAAAGTTACAGAGGTTTTATTAGAGACACAGCTAAGCGTTTTGAAATTTCGCATAATTTTAAAAAGTTTGAATTTGTTCAGTAGCCTATTGAACAGCAGAAATGAGACTTTCTTTTCAAAATTAGGTAAAAGGGAAAAAACAGAGGCCGACAGCGCTGTAAACAACGGTAGACTTGTGCGTAATAAACAAGCGAATAATGCAGAAAACTGATTTTTTTTGACGGGAAACTGTTCTTGAAGTACACATAGACAGAAAGAGAGAGAGAGAGAGGGAGAGAGCTGTGCATGAAGTGTGATTTTATTGTTGTGGAAGTAAAACAGCAAAAGTTCATGACGATGTTTATGTGAAGGGTTGGATCTTCTTTAGCTGCTGGTTTAGTCAATATTGTTTGGAGAGAGACAAAACCTGCAGCTTCAGAATCTAGTGGAAAAAGGCCGTGAACTCAAAGCACGGATCAGCGGGCTGTCGGCTTTCAGCCCCGACCGTGTCCGTGCTGTCGTGAGAGAAAGGCGACATCTCGCTGATTCTGATCCGTCGGTGGATCCACGCTTTGTGTTTACGTCTTTGTGCAGAATCGTGTTCCGGCTCTCATTTACTATTTCAGCTGTTTGGTTGTTGTTATTTGTTGAAATTTTCTGAGGTTTAACCTGAAATTCTGGCATTTTGGTCAAAATAAATTTGTATTAAAAAATCATTTCAGGATTTTAATGAATCGATATCACATTATCCAAGCTAGAACCGATTTTAATCGATAAATCGATAATTAAAAACCCACCCCTATACATAACTTTGTGGACATGTAGCCAACAGTAATGTTATAACGTTCTTTGCAGATATATAAGTGATCTAAAATTTAATACTTGCTTTTAAAAGTTTATTCTTTGGCCACCACGCTTCAGCCATCTGCTGGGGTTTTTTCTTTTTTGAAAAAAATAGCCACAGCCACCACTGCGCTATGAATTCTGGCCTATGTTGGGACATAATCAGCCTTCAAATGGGGCCTCGAGGGATGCAGACGAAGTATAGATAGATACTTACATTTTTTTTTATCCTTTATTTATCCAGGTAAAAAATCTCATTGAGATTAAAAATCTCATTTCCAAGAGAGACCTGGCATCATAGCAACAAAAGTCACATACCACATAGGTATATAACATTTAAAACAAATACAATATCGCATACAAACATGTGTAAAATATACAATAACAGATCAAATACAAAAAGAGTACATTAAAAACAATCACACTGAGTAAAAGAGCTGTTCTCTCGTTCCTTTAAGACAGAGTTAAACTCTCCCAAGGTAACCAATTCTGATAATTTCAGTTCCTTCTGCAGATTATTCCAGGAAGCAGGGGCAGCGTATTTAAAAGCCCTTTTCCCCCATTCTGTTCTGATTTTTGGGACAATCAATTGTATGATTTTGTTCGAACGAAGGTTGTATTGGTTGTGGTTTTTACCCATATAAACACATAAATAAGATGGAACCAGCCCAAGGAGAGATTTATAGATAAAAATCAACCAATGGGAGAGTCTACGAATATGCAAAGATGGACATTTAGCAGCAGCATACAGAGAACAATGATGTACACGACTTCCATAGCCAGTAATAAAACGTAAAGCACAATGGTCCACAGTATCCAACCTCTTTAGGTAGTGGGCAGGTGCATTCATAAAAAGCAGGTCACCATAATCCAATAAAGGTAAAAAGGTTGAATGAATCAAATGTTTTCTCACTTGGAGGGAGAAAACAAACATAATAACTTGATACTGTCACTGGGTTTAAACTAAAGGAGTGTTCACAAGAAATCATCAGTATCAAACTGTGACAATAACAAAATGTTCATTAAAGCAATCAAGAATGAGTTTGATGTGAATCTTTGGTAATGCATGGGGGAAGCTCTGTGCCAATTTTATCAACAGCTACGGATTTTATCCTTTTCTGGATGCAATACCTTGGCCTCCAGTAACACTATATGGAATCTTAGAGTCATTTTGACCAGGATTTCTCCTTTAATGGAAATATTAAGCAACTATTTATGACTGCTTTCTTTCATTGCTGCAATATCTTGAGAATCAGAAATATCCTGTCCCAGAGTGATGCTGAAAAACTTGTTCATGCATTTATTTCTTCTTGTCGGGAATATTGTAATTCATTATTATCAGGATGTTATTTTTTTGCGTTGGGACACAGGCAGGATGCGATGGCTGCTGTTTTATCCATGTGTGGATGCACATACCCAGCTCCCAAATTGTACCCAAATACTGTACGTCCCTCCATCCAACCACACACTTTAGGAACTGTGACCACCCACTGCACATGCTCCACCGTGGTATCACTATGAATGACAACATCATCCAGGTAGCAAACAGCATATGCAGTGTGAGGACGCAGCTATCGCTACAGCAGGTGCTGAAAAATGCCCGAGTCTTCAAACAAACCTAACAGAAGTGTGATGAATGGTACGAACCCTGCACTCACTTCTTAATTACCTGGAAGCACCTTAAAGACAACCGGCCCCTCTCAACTGCGACAAATCATCTGGAGAAAAGGTAAGCATAGCAGACCAAACACTGAGGAACAAATCCTCGTTTCATCCTATGATAACAGCATTTTCACCATTTCAGCCAATTCCTTTTGCACAATTTGTCTCTTGTGCTTAGGCAACCTGTAGGGCCATGAACGCACTTTCCAGGCTGCGTTTCAAATTGGTGCTGCATGAGAGTCTTGCAGATGGTCGGGGGATGAACACATCTGCAAACTACTGTTGCAATGCAGGAACATCTGCTTTATTGGAACGTGTGAGATGCTAATCACAATGCATCTTAAACACACTCATGTTAAAACTTCATGCCCACATCTTGTTTTTAAGAAAAATTAATCATCTTTTCCTTGAAGATCATTTCAGAGTTTTTAATGAGCTGCAGGAACCGTGCCGAGAGCAGCCAAGTCTCCTCCTCTGATAAACCTCCACGTGTACCACTAAAAACATTTAAATTAGTTTGAATCATGGCTCAAACTACTTGCTGTGAGACCATTTCTTTATTTTTCACACCAAACTGTTTAATAAACTTTACACAGAGTTCATCAATTATAACTGATGCTTTAACAGTATCAGGATTTCATAATGCAAACTTCAAATCAAAAGGAAAACAGCTGCAGAACATGTGGATCAAAATGAATTCATTAAAAAAAACAACGTGGACTTCAAGGATACAGTAAATACACTAAAGTGAAAGGAGGAGCCAAAAATAGATGTTTAATAGGATTTAAATTAACTAAAAGTAGTCACCTGTGATCTTTAAAATGGTTCTGATGTGTGCTGCTGTTTTTAACTTTTAACAGTTCTTTGCTGCCACTGTGAATATTGTGTTCTTTCCCTAATTAAATAAAGGTTACACAGCATCAGTGCTCCATCTTCTGGAAAAAAAAAGGTATTACATGGAAATACAGCCCACAACCAGTTCAGCTTGAGTTTCTTTTTTCTGGACATAAAGGCAAGGCAAGGCAAGGCAAGTTTATTTGTATAGCACAATTCAACAAGGTGATTCAAAGTGCTTTACAGAGACATTAGAAACAAAAACAAATAAAAAGCATGATTTAAAATTGATTAAAACAAGCAAATAAACTAACTAACTAATTAACAAACAAACAAACAAACAAAACAGTATATAAAATCAAAACAGATAAAATCAGAACAGTAGATAAAATCAGTAGTTAAATGTAAGTTTTGAAATTTAAGCTTAAAGTGTGGATTTGGTGCTTTATTCAAATGCAGCTGAGAACAGGTGAGTCTTCAACCTGGATTTAAATAAACTGAGTGTTTCAGCTGATCTGAGGCTTTCTGGGAGTTTGTTCCAGATATAAGGAGCATAAAAGCTGAATGCAGCTTCTCCGTGTCTGGTTCTGACTCTGGGAACTGATAAATTTCATAATAAAGTGTTGTTTCAAAGCTGGTGAACAGATTTAGTTCATTTTGGAAGTTTTAAGAGCAACTGCTGTGAAAATATTTGCTTGTTTTGGGAGAAAAGGATTTAAGAGAAGATTTTACCACAGCAAGAGTTTAAATATGAATGAAGGATTGAAATTTAACTGAGGTGAAACATGCAATGAATACATAAAAAATAAGTTAATTTTGGAAAAGCTAAAAAAGTTCAAATAAAAGAAATGATTTACATATCCATATTTGATTTTTGATAGAATACCAGTTTGCTTAAAAAAAAGAAAGAAAAGACATTCCTATAACTTTAATAGTACAACTACTAAACACTACTGTGTCCTAAGGGAACAAAGGTTAAAATGTAACAGGGATAACATTTTAGAGAATTAAAATCCCTCAAAGGAAAAATAATAAACTTGATATACATATCTATACATGCAGCTTCCTAAATGTAACATTCAGGATTATTCACTGCAGCTCCAGAAATCAGAGCTACCTCATCAGATCCAAGTGTGACATCAGCTGACACTCTTTACAGGAGATTCCATCTGAACTCTGTGGAGCCTGATCTCAAGGTTTTTAAGTCTGAGCCTGAAACCAGAAGAGGATCTTTCTCTCTCTTCAGATTCATTGTGATCCAGTGATTTCAGTCCTGCATGATCAGGCTGATGTTTGCACAGAGCAGATAATGAAGTGAATGTTTTTGCACATTGGTAACAGTGAAACAGTTTATTTACAGTGTGAGATCGTTTGTGTTCGGAGTATGAACTGAGATTCCTGAAACTCTTGTCACACTGGTCACAGCTGAAGTTCACTTCCATGTGTGTACGTTCATGTTTGTTACGATGACCTGATTGTGAGAAGCTTTTGTCACAGTGTCTGCACTTGTATGGTGTCTCTCCTGTGTGGATTCCCTTATGCTTTTTCATTGAGCTCACGTGCAGTGGTGAAGGATGACCCACACTAGTCACAGATGTGCTTTTTGACCACACTGTGGAAGAGTTCATGTATTTTTAATGTACTTGGTGTGTGGAAGCCTCTCCCACATTCTTTGCAGTAGTTCATTTGTCTCCAGTGTGGCTACGTTGATGTGGATTTAGGTCCAGTTGATGATTGGAAGTTTTTCCACAAAGCTTACAAAGAAACGTTTTCCCACCACCACAGTGACGACAGGGTTGAGAACTGGATCCATCTGTGTCGCTCTGCTTTATTTATTTTTATCCTGAATGTCGCCTGAAACAAAGAGCATCTCTGCCAACGTCCAATTACTTTTACTGTTTACATTATAACGATCAGCTTACTGAGAGAAAATGAGTCTTCATTTTCCCAAACAGTTCATTCAGTATAACTCCATAAGTTTACTGATCAGACTTGTTCCAAACACTCAGGTTACAATTACAAGATAAAAAAATCAATACTTCCTCACAGTAACTGCACTTGTAGAGTTACTTTCTGGTGTGGATCTGTTGGTGTTTATTCAGCTGATGTGGAGATTTAAAAGTCTTCTCACACAGGTCACATTTATAAGGTCTCTCCTCAGTGTGGCTAAACGTGTTGTTGTAACTGTGCATCTGTTGGAAACAGTTTCCCACACTGATCACAGCAGGAAACATCATTTTCAGTGTGAATGCGTAGGTGACTATTTCGGTACTGTTTGTCGCTGAACCTTTTTCCACAAAAGTTGCAGCTGTACGCCTTAATTCCAGAGTGGGTAACTAGATGCTTCTGTAAGTTTCGACTTTGAGCAAAAGCTTTACCACACAACTCACAGTAGTGTGCTTTAACTACAATGTGGATGAGTTGGTGTTTTTTTTTTTAAGCCCAAATGCTACGTAAAAGACTTTCCACACAAGTCACAGCTGTACGTTTTAACTCCACTGTGGATGATTTGGTGTGTTTTTAAGCTTCCAGCGTGGGTAAAAGACTTTCCACACAAGTCGCAGCTGTAAGGTTTAAATCCACTGTGGATGAGTTGGTGTGTTTTTAAGCTTCCAGCCCGGGTAAAAGACTTTCCACACAAGTCGCAGCTGTAAGGTTTAACTCCACTGTGGATGAGTTGGTGTGTTTTTAAGCTTTCAGCCCGGGTAAAAGACTTTCCACACAAGTCGCAGCTGTAAGGTTTAACTCCACTGTGGATGAGTTGGTGTGTTTTTAAGCTTCCAGCGTGGGTAAAAGACTTTCCACATAAGTCGCAGCTGTAAGGTTTAACTCCACTGTGGATGATTTGGTGTTTTTTTAAGTCTCCAGCCTGGGTAAAATCCTTTCCACACAAGTCGCAGCTGTAAGGTTTAAATCCACTGTGGATGAGTTGGTGTTTTTTTAAGTTTCCAGCCTGGGTAAAAGACTTTCCACACAAGTCGCAGCTGTAAGGTTTAACTCCACTGTGGATGAGTTGGTGTTTTTTTAAGTCTCCAGCCTGGGTAAAAGACTTTCCACACAAGTCGCAGTTGTAAGGTTTAACTCCACTGTGGATGAGTTGGTGTGTTTTTAAGCTTTCAGCCCGGGTAAAAGACTTTCCACAGATGTCGCAGCTGTAAGGTTTAAATCCACTGTGGATGATTTGGTGTTTTTTTAAGTCTCCAGCCTGGGTAAAAGACTGTCCACACAAGTCGCAGCTGTATGGTTTAAATCCACTGTGGATGAGTTGGTGTGTTTTTAAGTGTCCAGCCTGGGTAAAAGACTTTCCACACAAGTCGCAGCTGTAAGGTTTAACTCCACTGTGGATGAGTTGGTGTGTTTTTAAGCTTTCAGCCCGGGTAAAAGACTTTCCACACAAGTCGCAACTGTAAGGTTTAAATCCACTGTGGATGAGTTGGTGTCTTTTCAAGTCTCCACCCCGGCTAAAATCCTTCCCACACTCATCACAGCTGTAGGTTTTCTTTCCTTTTCTTCTGTGAGGTTTGTCGGCCTCCTGAGAGCGCTGACTTCTCGCTCCATGTTGGTCCTGCAGTGACAGAGATACAAACAGAGGCAGTGAGTGAAATGCAGTCGTGGAACAAACTGTAACTCCCTCCATTGGTTGAATCAAACATGTCAACAAACACATTGTAGGTGTGTTTCCACCACCTTCTGGTCATAGTATCACATTTGAATGATGTGCTACAATGACAGTCGTAATGAAAAATACATATTGGAGAAATATTGATAAGTGGAGAAAATATTTTACTCATAAAAAATTGAATCAATTTTTGATATTGTTGTTTCAATGTGTGCCGATAAAAATTATGTTTGTATCTTCTTGTAACATCTGAGTTGGTTTTTAAAAACCAACAAGCTGTGCAGTTTCAATAACAGTGTAACTGTGATATTTTTCTCACCTTCTGTGTTGAAGTCATTTTTTCCTCTGTAGTGGCTGAGCTGAGTCCAAATGGCTGAAATTGTTCCTCTGTTGCTCCACCAGACTCTTCTCCTGTTACTCAGCTGGGACACAAAAAGTATATGTATTTTATCCCTGATAAAAAATTTTAAAAAAGCAGAGCAAATAAACACGACTAAACTCCTCAGTGACAACAATACCTATGAAACTTCAATGTGGAAACTGAGAAGCAGCTACAACAAGAAAGTCATCAGTTGTCACAAGAACCTGAAAGGGAAAAAGCCACTGACCCCCCTGCATATCACTGCCTTTACCCAGTGGATGCTACACCCTGTATATATGGACTTCTATAGATCCACAAGTCCGGCTCACACTCAATGGTAGCAGTACCACCTGAAGCACCTCATTAGATTCCACCTACTCCACCCAGACAACCCACATGGAAAGGATATATATAAATCTTATAAAGTTTGTATCCGTCTTGTGTGAAACTTGTATGAAAAGCATACAAGAGTGAAAACAGATATAAGACCCCTTGAAAATTATATAAATGAAACTTCTATTTTTTGGATACTTACTAAAACAATGTATGAAAGTAATGAGAAAGTGGCCATTTTCATGAGTAAATCATATAATTTTTTACTAATTCTTTTCCATATGGGAAGGTAAAGGGTGGTTGTATGTAGGGATGGGTATCGTTTAGGTTTTATCCAATACTAGGGCTGCACGATTAATCGTTAGAAAATCGTGATCTTGATTCATACTTTTGTGCGATCTCATTTCCAAATGACAACGATTTAAAAAAAAAGAAAAAAAAAGACGACGACTGTACCGCATTTTGATCCAGGACGTAATCTGCATGAAAACAAGCGCTCACTCTTCCTGCTCAACAAATGACAAGGGCGGAGCCTTATACCACGTGATACAGAAGCTGTGCCGTGTGATGCTAAAATTAGTAGGGAAAAAACATCGGAGAGCACGTCAGGGAAGACAAGAAAGTGACAGGAGAAAATCCATCCCGGTCAACCACCCAAACATCAATAACGGGAACCTTATACAGCGCTTCCCTATACCCGTCGAACTCCCGCAGGCACAAAGAAATTACAGAGGCCATTACTTATCACCTGACCAAAGATATGGCTCCCATCAACACTGTGCAAAATGAGAGATTTAGGAAAATGATCAACGCCCTAGACAAATGCTACACAGTGCTGTCCCGCAACTATTTTTCTATTGTTGCACTACCTGCTCTATACACGCAGTGTCGAGCAACGGTGGAGACGGAATTTCAAGCAGTACAACATTTTGCGGCAACATTTTGCGAGACATTTGTTGTTTTTATGTTTATATATTGTTTTTATGTTCAGTCTTAACTGTTACAAAGTTAATAAGTGCAATAAATATTTATATTGGAAAAGAAAATCGTGAGAGAATCGTGATCTCAATTCTAAGGAAAAAAAATTGTGATTCTCATTTTATGCAGAATCGTGCAGCCCTATCCGATACCAGTACCAAACTGGTACTTTTGAAACTGTACCAGTGCTTAAACAGTACTCAAACTGGTGCTTAAAGAATGGAGAACACAAAATTGGTCCAAAACCTTCTCATGTTCAACTGTTTTTTTTGTAGAAAGATAACAATGTTAGCCTTTTCTGCAGCCATAGGGCATATATGGTATCACTCTTGGCTGGAAGCAGTGCTTAAACAATGGAAAAAGGCAAGGCAAGGCAAGTTTATTTGTATAGCACAATTCAACAACAAGGTGATTCAAAGTGCTTTACAGAGACATTAGAAACAAGAACAAATAAAAAGCATGATTTAAAATTGATTAAAACAAGCAAATAAACTAACTAACTAATTAACAAACAAACAAACAAACAAACAACAGTATATAAAATCAAAACAGATAAAATCAGAACAGTAGATAAAATCAGTAGTTAAATGTAAGTTTTGAAATTTAAGCTTAAAGTGTGGATTTGGTGCTTTATTCAAATGCAGCTGAGAACAGGTGAGTCTTCGACCTGGATTTAAATAAACTGAGTGTTTCAGCTGATCTGAGGCTTTCTGGGAGTTTGTTCCAGATATAAGGAGCATAAAAGCTGAATGCAGCTTCTCCGTGTCTGGTTCTGATTCTGGGAACTGATAAAAGACCGGATCCAGATGACCTGAGGGAGCTGGATGGTTCATACTGGGTCAGGAGGTCATTGATGTATTTTGGTCCTAAACCATTCAGAGCTTTATAGGCCAGTATCAGAACTTTAAAGTCTATCCTCTGACGGACAGGCAGCCAGTGTAAGGACCTCAGAGCTGGACTGATGTGGTCCACTTTTTTGGTCTTAGTGAGGACTCGAGCAGCAGAGTTCTGAATGAGCTGTAGTTGTCTGACTGATTTTTTAGGTAGACCTGTAAAGATGCTGTTACAGTAATCAAGCCTACTAAAGATGAATGCATGGACTAGTTTTTCCAGGTCCTGTTGAGACATCAGATCTTTTATCCTTGATATATTCTTGAGGTGATAGTAAGCTGACTTTGTTATTGTCTTAATGTGTTTTTCTAAGTTTAGGTCTGCATCCATCACTACACCCAAATTTCTCGCCTGGTTTGTGGTTTTTAGATGTATAGATTGAAGTTCTCTGGTGACCTGTAATCGTTTTTCTTTGGCGCCAAAGACTATTACCTCAGTTTTGTTTTTGTTTAGCTGGAGAAAATTGTGGCACAACCAGTCATTGATTTCCTCAATGCATTTACCAAGAGCCTGTACAGGGCCTCGGTCTCCTGGTGACATTGTGATATATATTTGTGTGTCATCTGCATAGCTGTGATAGTTTATTTTGTTGTTGTTTATAATCTGTGCCAGTGGGAGCATGTAGATGTTAAACAGAAGGGGTCCCAAGATGGAACCTTGGGGAACTCCACATGTGATACTTGTCTGCTCAGATGTGAAGTTACCTATTGATACAAAGTATTTCCTGTTTTCTACGTATGTTTTGAACCAGTTTAGTACAGTTCCTGAAAGACCTGTCCAGTTCTCCAGTCGTTTGAGTAATATGTTGTGGTCAACTGTATCAAATGCTGCACTGAGATCCAGTAAAACTAAGACTGACATTTTTCCACTGTCTGTATTCAGACATATGTCATTGAACACTTTGGTCAGAGCGGTTTCAGTGCTGTGATTCTGTCTAAAACCTGACTGGAAGACATCGTAGCAATTATTCTGTTTTAAGAAGTAACTGAGCTGTTGAGAAACTGCTTTTTCAATGATCTTACTTAAAAACGGGAGATTTGAGATCGGCCTGTAGTTGTTCATTTGTGTCTTGTCAAGATTGTCCTTTTTCAGTATAGGTTTGATTACAGCAGTTTTTAGTGATTCTGGAAACACACCTGATAATAAAGAAAAGTTGACGATCTGTAACAGGTCTGACTCTAAAGTCTTTGAGACCTTTTTGAAAAAACTTGTTGGCAGGACATCTAAACAGCAGGAGGAGGAGTTCAGTTGACCTAAGATGTCCTCCAGGTCTTTGCTGTTAATAGGTTGAAACTGTTTCATGGTGTTTAAACAGTTTTTTGGTGGACACAGTACATATCCTGGATCTGCTGTTGATGTACCAATTGCTTGTCTAATTTTTTGGATTTTTTCAGTGAAGAATTTGGCAAAGTCATTGCAGGCCATGGTCGAATGAAGTTCAGCTGCCACTGACACAGGGGGGTTTGTTAGCCTGTCAACTGTAGAAAATAAGACCCGAGCATTATGGCTGTTTTTAGTGATGATGTCAGAGAAGTAGGACCTCCTTGCATTCCTCAGTTGTAAATTATAATTGTGAAGTTTCTCTTTATAAATGTCATAATGAACCTGGAGGTTTGTTTTTCTCCATCTGCGCTCAGCTTTCCTACACTCTCTTTTTTCATTTTTCACCAGTGTGGAGTTTCTCCATGGAGACTTTTTCCTTCCAGAGATAACCTTCACCTTAATGGGAGCAATAGTGTCCATTACATTTAACATGTTAGCATTGAAGCTATTGACGAGCTCATTGACTGACCCTCTGGACAGGTCAGGTGTTAATGGGAAGACCTGGTTAAAAATTGCACTACTGTGTTCAGTTATACACCGTTTTGTGATCACTGTTGTTGATATATTTGTGTGGGCTGAGATTTTACTTTCAAAGAAAACACAGTAATGATCAGACACGCCCACATCAGACACAGTAACCTTTGAAATGCTCAGGCCTTTGGAGATCAGTAGGTCAAGAGTGTGTCCTCTATTATGTGTGGCCTCTGTTACATGCTGAGTCAGCCCAAAGTTGCCCAGAGTGTTACTCAGGTCTTTAGTCCCTTTGTCCTGAGGGTTGTCCACATGGATGTTAAAATCCCCAACAATAATTACACAGTCAAAATCAACACAGATCACAGACAGCAGTTCACTGAGGTCATTAAAAAAGTCTGTGCAGTATTTGGGAGGCCTGTAAACATTAAGAAACACAACTTTGGATGGGGCCTTCAGCTGTAAAGCCACATATTCAAAAGACTGAAAACTTCCAGGAGATAGCTGCTTACATTGAAATGATTCATTAAATAAGACAGCAACCCCTCCTCCTCTCCTGCTCGCCCTGACCTCACTGATAAAACTGTAGTTAGGAGGGGTCGTCTCGATGAGAACAGCTCCACTGTTACTTTGGTCCAACCAAGTTTCAGTTAAAAACATAAAATCAAGGCTGTGCTCAGTGATTAAATCATTAATTAAAAATGTTTTCCCAGCTAGAGATCTAATGTTTAATAAAGCCAACTTAAGTGTTTTAGAGGTATTACTTGTCCCCTCGTGTTTGGGAGCAGTCTGTGGCACACAAGGTATGTTTACTATGTTTAAAGATCTTTTAGAGTGCAGCTCTCTGTGTTTTGACCAGGCCACATGTCTCCTGTCACCTAAAAGTACAGAAATTTTAAAACCTTCTAGTAAACAGGGTCCCAGCTTCTCCTGGGAAAAGTCATCACTGCCATAATCCTCACAGCCCGGACCCTCCACACATCACACATCAGACTGCGGAGACAGGGCATGAAGAGGAACTAAGGGGGGCGAGGCTGGGCAATGTGACTTCGATTGCTCTGTTGAGGGTGGGGCTCGATGGCGAACCTTTGGCCGCTCTGGTGGGGGGTTTATGGGGGACAAAAAGGGATTGGGACGGGGGGTAGATCTGAGCCCAGCATTGACCCGCTCCATCATCTCCTCAGTGAATTTCAGGTGTGGGGAGGAGGGAGAAAGGGAGGGGGAGGAGGGTGATGGCCTGTCAGGGGTTTGGGGGACTGGGGAAGGTCGTGGTCCCTTGTCCTGGTCGTTGGTGTTGTTGAGAGAGTTGGAGGCAAATAGGGACCCCTCTTCTTGCCTTAGATGTCTCTCCTTTCTGAGGCTCTTCCTCAGATGCCATGGATGTCTCTCCTTTCTGAGGCTCTTCCCGGGTGGGGGCAAATGGAGCTCCTCCTCAAGGTTTCTGCTGGGCTTTGTCTGTTCTTGGAGTACTGTTTGTTCCTCTTTATGAGATAACTCCTCGTTTATCTCAGCCTTGGCACCAAGCACAGATGGATGACGTATGGAATAAAACAAGTTGGAGGTGAACAGTTTCACCCCTGACTTGTTAAAATTAAATCCATTTGCTTTGAACAGATGCCTGCGTTCCCAAAAAATATTAAAGTTGTCGATAAAATGCACTGAGTGGTCAGCACATGCTGATATAAGCCATTTATTCAGTGTAAACAACCTGCTGAATCTCTCGTCTCCTCCTCTGACCGGCGGTACAGGTCCACTGATGAATACAGCTGCATTCAGAGAGTTTACAGTATTTAGTAATCCAGTAAAGTCCCGTTTCAGAACCTCCGACTGTTGTTTGGACACATCGTTTGACCCTGTATGCAGAACAATGTTTGTCACAGTTGGATATTCATCTGCAATTTGAAGAATTCTCTCCTTCAGGTTGTTGACCATATCGTTAGGAAAGCAGAGGACTTTAGTGTTCTTACCGCACATCCTTTGTACATCCTTTACGGCAGAGTCACCCACAATCAGAGTTTCAGGCCTAGCCTTTAGCTTTCCCTGTGGCCTTTCACTTTTCAACAGATTTTCAGACCTTATTTCGCTGCTTTTAGATGGATGGTTGTCCGATATAGATCCAGGGTCCTTTGATAGTGGAGCAAATCTGTTCTGCAGTTTCACATTCAGTTGTTTTGGAGGTTTGTTGTTAACCTTCCTATTCACGGTTGTCCAGTCCTGTTTCCTCCCGTATACAGGGGTAGAAGAGCTTCTCTGTCTCGTAGGAAGTGAAGGCCAGTCGGTTTCAGAGATTTCAGCTCGCTGTGCCCTGCCTGTGATACGTCCTCCCCCTTCCAGGAGACATGATTTATGTCTTGGTTTTGCACCAAGACAGTCTAAGGGGGGATTATCACTTGAGGATTTATAATAATGCACAGAGTCTACTTTCTTGGTCATGTTATCTGTGCTCCTTAGCTGTGTACTAGCTTGCTCATCGCCATTGTTTTGAATCAAAGGCAAGGTTGTTTCATTTCCACACAGTCCATTTACCTCCACGTTTACTTCTAAGCGATGAATTTTTGTCTCCAGTACTGCAATCTTCTGCAGGAGGCTGTGGTAGTCATCTGTGGAGAGGGAAGGCATCTTGTTGCTAGTTAGCCTAGCGGTTAGCACCTTTCCAGGCTATTGAGGCTGCTCGGTGCCCAGACGCTGTAATCAGGCTTCAGCTGTGTCTAGGCCACAGACACACGGAGCGCTGAGGACAAGGTAACTGTAAAAATGTTGCTGTTTCTGTTAAGAACACTTTAGTCCTAATGATCTATAAGTGTCCAGAAGTTATCGCAGGTAAGCTCACACGGAAAAAAGGGAAAAAAGGGAAAAAATCAGCATAAAAATCAATACAAATCAATATAAGAAGCAAAGCATTCAAGAGCAAAGAGATGAAGCGTCCACACTCACAAAGGGGAGGAGCAAAGTTTGTCCAAAAACCTCTCATGTTTAGCCGTTTCCCATTTTTTCTTTGGTCATTTTAGCCTTTTTGGCCAGGGTGAAGGGAGTATCTGCCATCAGACAAGAAGAAAGCCATGTAACTATGACGGTGTTTGCTAGTTCACCTTACATGCATTAATGTAATAACGTGGTTAGCCTACTCAACGTAAATTACACACGAACAACATTAATCTACATATATTGTTACAAATATATGTAAGAACTGAGCCAAATTTAGTAATGCCAACAAAATGAAATAACAATATTTGTATCTTATATATGATACATTCTTCCACAGGAGCTGCTGATCCAGTTCTACACTGCGGTCATTGAGTCTGTCCTGTGCTCCTCCATCACAGTCTGGTATGGAGCAGCCACTAAACAGGACAGGAGCAGACTGCAGCGGACTGTACGGGCAGCAGAAAGGATCATCGGCACCCCGCTGCCCTCCATCCAGGATCTGTACCTCTCAAGAACCAGGAAACGGGCAGGGAAAATCATCACAGACCCCTCACACCCTGGACACAGACTTTTTGATCTGCTGCCCTCTGGCAGACGGTACAGAAGCCTGCAGACCAGGACCACCCGATACAGGAACAGTTTCTTTCCCCTCGCCATCTCCCTTCTTAACAGTTGACCTGTCACACTGCTCCCACTGCCAGACCGCAACTGCACCTTATGTACATTTTGTAGTATTCATTCCACCTCATTCATTTCTGTATTTTATGTATATAAGTTTAGGTTCGTTATTTATAGTTGGTTTACACAGCTTTGTGTATGTATGTGTATATATAGACACGTGTGTGTGTGTGTGTGTGTGTGTGTGTGTGTGTGTGTGTGTGTGTGTGTGTGTGTGTGTGTGATTTACATTGCTGTGCTTGAGAGCCACCATCTACTGAAACCAAATTCCCTGTATGTGTCTGCACATATACTTGGCCAATAAACACTATTCCGATTCAGATACATCTATATATACACTGTCAGAGATACTTGTCTTTGAGTGAAGATTTAAGGTGATAGGACATAAATAAATGCAACTTGAATCTTTACTGAAGCTCAGTATTTGACACAGAGTTCAAGTTCAATGCTGTAATAACTAATAATGATTAATATAATAATAACTGTAATATTGGCAGTATAATATTTACATCACCAACATGAGATGATTTTAGTCTCATGAACAACATTAGCTAATTGTTATTTACTAGCTAATCTTAAAATGACTGTTCAGGACAGAAATGAAGCCCAACAATCATGTTTTTACAGTCCCGCGGTCTCAGCTTTAGATACTCAACAAATCAAACAAAGCTCATAAAAAAATAAACAGATGAACAAAAACTGTTTCTCTTCCATTTCAAACAATGCTGTATGAAACGTTTCAGCGGTTAGTATCAAAAAACAAGTTACCAGGTTTGACAGGCTCATGCCCACTCACGTCAGACCACTGGCTTGTGCCTGTCCGTTCGACAACCTCGGACCGTCCAAACCTCTAACTTCCACCCCAATACCACAGGACGAGCCCCCAAGCTGTTACGAGTTCAAAATTGGGGATGGAGACAAGAGAAAAAACCACAATAACAACACTGGTCCGGCCGGGTTAAGTCAAACGATGATTTTAATGATCTACCTGTTGAATTATTTCCAAAGTGTGCCAAATTGGACATGATTAAATTAAAAGGACAGAATGGACAGTATGGACAGAACTTTGAGCAGCAGCACCAACGGATGCAAACGGACTGAAAAGGAGGAGGGCAGGACCCCAGGGCACGCTTCAGGCCGTGGTTTACCCAGAACACCAGAACAGGAAAGTGATGAACATAAACACCCACATCTACATGCACTGACTCAGAATGAAGAGAAACACACATATGCACATATGCACTTGTTGATTGAGTGAGAAATGACACACACACACACACAAATCGAAATGCTGATTCAATTCACTGAGAAGTGATCCACACACACACGCTGATGCAATGAAGAATGCTTTACTAACAAATGCTGCACATGTAACCCACATAAAAATAAAAAGAACTGCATCTATAACTAAATTGGAATCTTAAATTCCAACCGGAGTGTGTCCGTGAAGGCATCGCGACGCGTCGTGACGCACGCCACGCCGCGAGTCTGCACGTGCCTGTTGTGACCAATCATATTCGCGAGGCACCGATATATGCCTTCCGGGTTGTCGTCTCGAAAAGACGCGGGGGAGAGGCGTTAGCGGATGGAAGCAACAGGTACGTGGGGCGAGCGCTTTTCGCTGTTTACTATCTTGACTTGTTTTTGAATTAATTGTGGATTGCGTTCAACAGTATTTTGATACCGCCGCGGGTAGATGCGTGGGGCTCGTATGTGACATCGCACGTAGTGAATGGTGAGTTGAGCCTGAATGTTTGTTTGTATTTGTAACCTGTATCAGTATGCCAGTGCTATTAGCTGATGGGATAGCTAAGGCTGAGGCCTACTACATTACTACTACTCTCACTTTACGTGGCTGTAGTTTTGTTATTAGAGATTGTTATTTATTTTAATTTATTACAATGGTTGGATATGTATTTGTTGTATATTGGTATTTTCTCATGAACTTTATTGTGTACACTGGAACTAAAGCTAGCTTGGGAAATTTAGATGAATTTTGCTAATAGTGGTCCTGTGATTATAGTGCAGGCTAGTGGTGCCCTGGAGAGACCACAGCGACACCACTACCTTGGATGGCGAGCTAGGCCCAACGAGCCAGAACCCCAGCTACAACTTCCTGCGGTCTGGTAGGAGGCTGCTGCGGCCTACACTCTCCCCCCTGGTTTTCAGTCCCCCAAATCTCACTTTCGAGATCTCAGTCTTGGAATCTCAGTTCTGATCATCACACTTCCAATTTCAACCTGTTACAGACTGTCATACGCGTTGGACTTATATCAATCATGAAATAGCAACTTTATGGACATTGTCTGCCGGGGGTTGGAGGAGGTTGCTGCACCGCTGTGCAGCGGATATTTTACAAGCTTGAATTATGTTTTATCTTTTTCCTGTCTGCAGAATTTATAAATATTGGTATTTGGTAATTGCACTTTATTTTCACTATAAATAATAACTGTAATCACAATATCTGTGGTTGTATGTTTATTGTACTTCACTCACCTCCTAGAGCCGAATCTGATATCTTCTGAATTAGCCCAACTACTCATAACCAACTTAAATTATTTTAGCTTATGTACTTGCTACACACACAAACATCCAAATACGGAGTCTGTTACAACAACAAGAACCCATTGATTGTTTATTGGTTAAATGCATTTCATGCCACCCAGAGGGCATCTGTGTAGATTTAGGGGACAAGGATTAGTGAATGTCCACAAACAATTCACCAAGCCTGTAAAAGAAGGGTGGATGTTTTGTCTTGCTTTGTTTTGTTTTTGCAAGAACAGAAGGATGATAGAGACTAAGGGGGGAGGCTGTAGCTTCACAGGAGTGTGAACTGCAGACTTAACCCTTTGGTTGCTAATTTTGAGTTACTGATGTTTACATTAAGAAAATTGTGTTTTATTAGCTGTATTTCGATTAATGTATCATATTATATGGTTGGGAATGTTAAATGCTAAAGTGAAGAAAAGGTTTGATTTCACTCATAAGTGAGCAGATTATTATTAACCATAGCGGGTCACTGTAAAGAGTCAATCAACTTTTATAGAGATAAAAAACAAAAAACCCTAATAAGCCTAATTCTTAAAGACCCCTCAAATTATTTACTAGATGTTTATTTTTGAAAATTAATAAAAATCTGAGTTTAACAAAACATTTTAAATGTAAATATCAAGCTTACCTTTCTTTCTTCCATAAAATGTGCTTGTGGGCATGTCAGCCATTTTGAAAAGGTGGGAAAAACAATTGGCAAGGCCACACCCACACATGTGATATAATGTTAAAGGTACTGTTGTCCTCTCTAAGAAACATCAGGACTTAGAGGAGTGGCAAGTAGAGTAGGAGAGCTACAAGCAAAAACTAAATGTGTACTACAGTGCGCAAAAATGAATTACTGGGTCAAAAGGGGTTTATGAGGGACATTTATAAAACTAAAAATCCCACAAACTTTAAAGTGCACTTGAAAAGCTCACACAAGAAGGTTAACCTAGCTCACCTTGAAGAGCTCATCAGGGGGAGCACACTCCCCCTCCTTGAAGAGCTCCCCCACTTAACCAGCATCCCCAGAAAACAGCTAACCCCAGATAAGGCAGCGTGATGCATCCCGAGACAACAGGACTGGGACATCTAAATAAATGTGTGAGTCAATCGCCTTCAAAAAGGTTATCAATTCATTTGAACTAAAATTAGGAACACCCGGTGCTGCAAGAGTTAATAGTCTCAATACCCAAGGATAAGCGGAAGAGCATGATTGATATAATGGAACTAGGATTTGGTTACACTTAATTTTTGCAAAACACAACTAAAACTATAACTGAAACTAATCAAAACTAAACTCAAATTAAGGACTTTCTGAAAATAAAAACTAGACTAAACTAGCAAAGAATTGGTAAAAAAAACTAATTACGACTGGTATAAAATTGAAAATCTGGAGTTGAAACTAAATAAAACTGAAAACTAATGAAAATGGCAAAACGATTAAAACCCCGGTGCAGAGATTGGCAAATCTGACCAGGAAATGTTATAAAATGAATTGTCGGAACAGTCAGCGTTAAAGTCACCTTTGACAGTCCAGACTAAGATGGCGTTGAACATCTTCAGGGCGGAAAAGGGTTGGTGTGACCAAGGTGTGGTTTGGCTTGTTGTATGTATATTTTGAGATGATGTGGCTCTGGAGGGACCAGTTACCAGGGCATGGAAGGAGGACAGACTCATTAAATGAGGAGAAGGAATTTCCTGGGATTGGAGATCCTCTGGGTGAGTGGTTGACTGAGAGCATGTATAAAATAAAGGTTATCTGTTGTTATTGATTGGTAATAGATTGATAATTGGCCACATTTACAGCTGTATTGACTTGTTGTGGACGTAGTCGACTTCAGGTTTAAGCACTCTAATCAACAGGTTGAAAATAGTGATATTAAAGGAAGAGTATGCAGCGCCACCCTGTCAGACGCCAGTGACGGTGGGGCTCACTGATGAATCAGGTGAGCTGGATTCATGGCTGATTCAAAACTAAGATTCCCCTGCTGTGGTCAGTAAGGGGAAGACAGGGGGAAATAGAATTTAAAAGAGGCATTTATAAACGTTTATGTGCCAAGTTAAATGGGATAAAAGGGGATGTTTTTACGCTTATCTTGGCATCAGCTTTATTATTGCATCAGAATCATATAACAAGCATTGCATTAAACATTTATTGAAGTTTTTGACATTGTACTAACGTTTGTCTTCCAGTGATTGTTATAACCGCAGGTTAATCTTCTATTCTTAATCGTATATTCACAGGTGTCAGGATAATCATGTGATCTTCTATTGCAGGTGTAACCATGATCATTTTTATACATATTGCAGTTTGTTGCTCATTATAGAGTTGTGCACAAGTTAATAAGGGTTAAAAGCTACAGTCAGCGCGATGTTTGGCTGATCTATGGTGTGGAGTGACTTCGAGCATGGAAGGCTGCACGTGCTTACATAACACTGATATCATGTTATTCTTTGTGATCTTTTATTCAATTATATCTTTAAGTCAAGTTTTAAATAGTGGTAGTTAATTAAATGACATTCATTTAAGATCATATTCTTGGGTCAGAGCATCACACGCAGATCAACTTAACAACCTGGGAGACCTTGTAGCTGCAATATTGTGTCTCCATATGGAACAGTAGGCGGAAGCAAACACATGATTTTTGGGGGGCAAAGGTGAGGATTAAAAAAAAAAACGGCTAATTTGTTTTTGATGTCTTCTCTTAATATGAGTGGTTTTAGTAATCTTCAGACACACCTTGCAAATGTGCTTATAATGAGTTTGCACTCGGCCTTTTGAAGGTCATAAGCTTTGTTCGGCGTGATGGTCCGGACTGATAAAGTGTAGGAAATGCCTTGAGTGCAGAGGGCTAAATGCAAACACACGTACACACATAGGATATGATTAGAATAAGTCCCTGGGACATTCTGAATATTCTAAACCAATTCTGAATCACTAGAAGGTCAGTAGATAACAACATTAGATTATTAGGGTTAGGAAGAGAGGTGTTTTGGTTTTCTGTCTCTTACAGAAAAAGGAACAGACACCAGATGAGGTCACAGAGATGCGAGGATCCTCCGCAGCAGAGACAGACACAGTGACTGCCGAGACACCAACTGGGTCCAAGTGTCATGGCGTTTGGGCTCCAGCTAGTCACCTCAAAAGGATGGATCCCATAAACACAGCAATAACCATGAAGGGGTTGGCGGAAATCCAGGAACACCAGACCAACGAAGTTCGAGAGGCTCTGCTATTGTTGGAATAATTGTTTTTCTTACATTTGAACTGCGCAAACACAGAGGTCATCTCACCTATGGTTCGCTCATCAGGGGGACAAAGGACCTCAGGAGTGAGAAGAGATGAACCCGGCCACACTGGGTTATAGGGTGTTGGTGAGCTCATTATTCTAATGACCTCATCAGGGGGAATTGTTAGATTATAATATTATTTTATGCCATGTTATACCCTTAATTAAAGATTATGAATTATTATGTAGTTTTAGTTTGCATTATTCTCCTGAATTAGAAGAAGCTGATAACTATTGGATTAGTTAAACTGATTTGCATTACATTAGACTGCTGATTTATTGTGGATAAATTATATTGTTTTATGATGTTATCAGAAATACTGTTTGCAGAAAGGCATCGCCTTATTTGTCTGATTAGAAGAGAACGGAACATGCTGGAGTTTTCTGCCCAATCTCAGCAGGAGCAGATAAACGGGGAGCCAAGGTCGTAGCTTAGGCGCCGTGTGAGAGAAAAGCATGTGAATGTTTAGGCTTTTATGATAAGGTGGGGGCACCAGAGGCTATAAGAGTTTGATCAATGCTCCACCATTTTGAGATCTGAGGCTGTCTGCATACAGTGTCCATCTCCCACATGTGTGATCATTAAAATCATCGTTTGACTTAACCCGGCCGGACCAGTGTTGTTATTGTGGTTTTTTCTCTTGTCTCCATCCCCAATTTTGAACTCGTAACACTGGTGGCAAGTGGCATCTTGGCGGCTGCACGCTTGACTTTTCTCAGTTCATGGGCAGTTATTTTGCACCTTGGTTTTTCCACACGCTTCTTGCGACCCTGTTGACTATTTTGAATGAACCGCTTGATTGTTCGATGATCACGCTTCAGAAGCTCTGCAATTTTGAGACTGCTGCATCCCTCTGCAAGATATCTCACTGTTTTTGACTTTTCTGAGCCTGTCAAGTCCTTCTTTTGACCCAGTTTGCCAAAGACAAGGACATTGCCTAATAATTATGCACACCTGATATAGGGTGTTGATGTCATTAGACCACACCCCTTCTCATTACAGAGATGCACATCACCTAATATGCTTAATTGGTAGTAGGCTTTCGAGCCTATACAGCTTGGAGTAAGACAACATGCATGAAGAGGATGATGTGGAGAAAATACTCATTTGCCTAAATTCTGCACTCCCTGTATAGCTTTAGAAAAATTTGCATAAGAAGCACTTGCAGCAACAAAAACATAATATTCCAAACTTGCAGCAACAAAAAGATAATATTCCAGAAACACGCTTTGCCGATGTTCATAACACTTCTTACGTTGGCATATACATCAGTGCAAATTATTGCATGTCCGCCATTACCTGCCCGAAACCGGAAGTGACGTCATTTTTGTGGGCCTTATAAGCCTATGTTGATGTTCATAAAAGTCATGTGCATATTACTATTGTACAACACTTTGGTCTACCAGGTGTGTTTTTAAAGTGCTATATAAATAAATGATGATGATGATGATGATGATGATGATGATGATGATGATGATGTTTGACTTCATGCTTTTCCGTATTGTTTCTGGGATCCTTAGAACTGAAATTACACTGTTGGAAATATTATAATGCATCAAAATAAACTATTTATTTTCATTTTTCCTGTAGTATATAAAAGGACTGTTACAGATGAACTTGGATACTAGGATATGTATCCTGTGTCACTAAAAATACATTTTATTTTAGTTTTATACATTGATTAATGACCTGTGACCATGGGTCATTGTAGCATCACAGGGAAGGTTGAAGCCGTCCACTGCACCTGTATGGCCGGAGTTGCGGAGACCTGCAGCCATGTCGCTGCTCTTCTGTTTAATGTAGAAGCAACAGTGCGGATCTGTGGCACAAGGACTGTTACAGATGAACTTGGATACTGGGTTTTGCTGGGTAATATGATCAAGATACAATCAGAGGTTGGCCATAAAATGGACTTTTCCTCTTCAGCTGCCCAAAAAAGGCTCTTGATCAAAACATAAACAGACCATCCGTATGGAAAGGTAAAACTAGCCGTCCTCAAAAAAAGTAAAATCCTACCTGCTACTGTGGAAGAGTTGTCACCGCCATAGGGCTTTGGAGCGTGATGTCACGGGGGTGGGCGTGGAAAGGATTTTGGCCTGATGCGCCATTTTCCGGGTCCAAACAAAGCGCAAGCGAAAAAGGAGCGAAGGCACACACAACAGCCATGGTTCGTACTTGCTGTGTTGCCGGCTGTGGAATAAGCTTAAAAAGGGTTTGTCTTTTTTATTCTTTCCCAACCTGGAAGCATCATGAGGGAGCTTATATGGCGGACCTTACAAAACGAAGGCGTCTAGCCTGGATAGCAGCCATGAGACGGCTTGATATTCAGTTTGCTCTCCAGATATCTGTTGGTGTGCTCCAGACATTTTTACTCCGGCAAGTTCTGTATGTTCATAACACTCTTTATAGCTTAATAATATTATCGTTGGGGTTCTTGGAGGTTATAGAAATTGCAAATGTAACCCATATCAACTACTCCCTGTCACATGACCCATGTCAGCTGATTTGAGGCCCTTCTTCTGATTGGCTCCTTCCACGTCGCGGCAACTCTGAAAACCGGCTGTGAAGGGATACTTCCGGGTTCGACTCCTGCTGTGGCTGTGAGCTTATGGCATTTAGAACGGCGTTGGAAAACAAAGCGTTTTCTCCTCAATTCATCTGTAACCTCATTTCACCTCAGCGGTAAATGTCCTTAATATCTTTCAACCTTTGGTTGTCAGTAACCAGCCGATCGTTTTTGCGATTAAAAAATGACTTTGTGCAGCAGTGTTCCCACCGCGAGCAGAACTCCGGTTCAAAAAGCACTGTTTTTGAACACTTTTATTTACTTAAGCATTTTTATGGGCTTACTTTGAAACAAAGTGCGATTGAATGATTATTGTTATGTGTTGCCTTGAATTCGGCTATGCTGTCTGTTAGACAGTTGTTTTTCTTTATTGTTGTTTTTGTATTGTTTGTAGCGAACGCTACTGGAATGTATAGATTAAGCTACGTAGCCAAGATGATTAATAATTTAACTGTTGTACATTGATTGATGATGATTTATGATTTGCATTATTACATAGACTTGCAGAAAAATATATTTGTTTTCCGGTAAACTGAATCGAACTTGATGTGCTAATGGACATTTTTCTGACCTACAGGTCAGGTTTTTTTTCCCCTTTGAATTGATCTTCTTCATATTGAAGTGGCGAGCCGGTAGGAACATTCTTTGTTTTCCCCCACTTAGCCGTCTTTGGATTATGGACATATTTCCCCATTGTATGCAGCTGGACCCTAAGGAGGAATACCTTAAAAGTGAACTTTAAAAAGAAAAGGACCAAAAAAAGGACTCTTAGCAAAAGGACTCTTGCACAGAAAAAAATCCCAGCATTGATTTATTATTTAATTGTGGACATTTACGTTGTGTGTTGTATTAATTATTTTGTTCCCTTTCCCCTATTTATTCAATATATTTTTGGTACAAGACATTGCAGTCTTTGGTCTCATCATTCACACCATCTAGGCTCCATAAAGAAGTATTTCTTCTGCGCATCAGTCAGTAAATTCATCCATTGACATAAACTAGTCCTTAAATAACTTTGCGTTACACAAACAAACATAGAATTGAGTGACTGTGGAGACATACGTGCTATGTAACGATTTGCTAACTCTTTCGCACAACTGTAGGGAAGCCTGCCTATGAAATGAATCAAACAAATCCAGACTGGTTACCAACGTTAAACATAGGGCACTCCGAAATCCGAACGTGAGGGTTAGGGTCAGGGTTAACAAGATACGTGAAGATATCGGGGTAGGACAGTGGTGGTAAGTACTCTGGGTCTTTACTCCACTGCCGTATTTCATTCGGAAGCAGACATCTGAAACACCCGGGGCTTAGCCCTAAAGGGTAGTATGGATGTGGGATTCTTTTTTTTTTCTTTTTTTTTTGGGGGGGGGGGGGGGGGGGGGTAGACATTACTGAAAGATTAATTGGAGCATAACTGAGCCACTGTGTGAGAGCTGAGCAGCAAAAGGAAATTAAGTGAGGGTAGAAATGACTGAAAGATTAATAGGCTTTATTATGAATTTTGTTCAAAAAGGAATGAATTCATATAGGAAAAAATATATATCACATATGCAAGACACCTTAAACTAGTATTTTAATTAAGCAGCAAGGCAGAACAAAGTTGGGGCTGCATCAAGACACGAGGACTAAACCCCAATTCAACCAGACCCAGAACTGATCCGGAATTAAAACAGGACTACAACAGTTCAAAATCAGGACTACTTAGGACTTAACCAAGACAGAACCAGAATCAGAACTAGATGATAGTAGCACTAAAAATCATCATAGACCCGCACTACACTTATTTTTTTAATTCTACCAAAAGTACACTATTTACATTCAGAAAAGTTTATGTAATTATTTAGCCTTCATAAGCCTGCATAACTTAATAAATATATAACTTGAAAAATAACAAACCTGAAAAGAAACACTAGGTACGAGATACACAAGTACCTATGATACGGATTTTGATAAACAACCATTTGACTAACATGTGTTTCTCACCTGCTCTTGTTCCCTTACTGTTCTGTCCTCATTCTCCTCTCTCTCCCTCTCTCTCCCTCTTTGTGCTGACAATCATCAAATATACAGTTGAAACCAGATATTTACATACTCTTCAGATCAAAACAGATACACTTTTTTAATTGTAACATCAAATCAGACTACCGTAATTGTCGGGCTATAAGCCGCTACTTTTTGCACAAGCTTTGAACCCTGCGGCTTTTAGTCAGGTGCGGCTTTTCTATGGATTGTCCATGATTTTTATCATATCGTAAGACAATTTGTTTTGTTTGTTCCGCTGTTGTACGGCACTACGTTGCCTGGCGGAAGGGCATGTGACTCCGCCACGGCCCTTCTGAGGGTGTTCGACTCCGACACTGACAACAAGGATTTCTTTGGTTTTGAAAGTGACAACGAAGGAAAGAAGCTGAGAGTGGATGACGTAGCAATCCTGAGCCTGTTCGTATCCGACACTGGAGAAGAGGAATTTGGTGGTTTTAGTGCGCAGGAAGAAGAGAAAGATGGTGGTGAATGACTGACTTTTCTTCTTGTTAAAGCCGTGTCACTGCACCTGAGCCTAAAAGGTAGTCCGAATCCATTTTTCTGGTGTGCTGTAGGTTATTGTTATGTACTACATTTGTTACTCATTTATGAAGCACAGCACATGTTTCGTACTTGTAATTACCGCTACTTGTACATATACCTAAAAAGTTATGCAAATATGTACCCATAACTTGTTTTTCAAAATATTAATAAAAGGGGTGTTTCTCCAAACAGCCATCTCTTTCCTGACAATTCGCTTTGTGCATATTCTCTTACATATGATAAGTCAACATTGAAACACCTGCGGCTTTTGGTCAGGTGCGGCTAATGTATGTACAAAACAGGATTTTCCCCTGATTGTAGCTTGTGCGGTTAATATTCAGGTGCGCTTTGTAGTCCGGAAAATACGGTAAATGTTTATTTTTTTAGATTGATAAATATAAAAAAAACATATTTGTTAACTTTAAGAGTAAATAGAGAAACTATCTGTATTTCTTAATTTTAAATGGCACCAAATTGTATTCAAAATTGAGCCACACTTATGGAGCTCCACAATCCTTTTCCTGGTGTTTTGGTTGACATCTCTTAATTTTCCATTTCAAAGAAACAGGCTCTGTGTTTTGTCTTATATGCATCCACAGCTGTTCCACCAATTTACTCACATGGACTCTACTAACCTATCAGAAGCTTCTTCAGCGCAGAATGGAATCGTCTGGAGTTTTTTTTTATTAATTAACAATAAACTTAATGTATATGTACTCCTAAATTTGATGAAAGTGATTAAAATAGACAGCTCTGTCTCTCTTTATTCTGACATTTAACTAATTCAAAAGATATTTCAATATTTATTTATCTAAAACAAAATAAGTTTACTCTAAATTGATGTTGTACAGTAAAAAAAATGTTCTTGTGTTTTCCATAAAGTGTATGTAAATATCTGGTTTCAACTGTGAATATACTGCTGTGTATTGAAAGTCCTCTTGTTTTGCATAGATATACTGAACAACATACAAAGCACAATATATAAAATAACATCTACCTGAGTTTTTTCTTTGAAAGAAGCTCCTTATGTCCATTCTTGTATATCAGTGCATTACTGAAACAGATTTATTTAGCCGTGGAGGGAAACAACTGAAAATATGAAATAAACACACATAAGCTAAGACTCTCTAAAGAAACAGCATTGTTGTTGTTCGGCTTTTCATTTCGCCATTTGTTGATTAACTTGAAGAGCAAGTAACGTAATACTGGTCAAGTGATCAGTTTGATATCAATCTTTCGTGATACACCATCATATTTACATTTTTTGTACAGTATGAATGATTTACTCTGGTACCTGGTCAATCTTCAGTTCTCCTCTGTCTGCCTAGCTCAGTTTCTCCAACAGCGCACTTGCAGTAGTGATGTGTCGGTCGCGAACGAAATGGCTCTTAGAGCCGGCTCTTTGGAGTGAACGACGCGAGCCGGCTCCTTATTGGGAGCCGGTTTTTTTCTCTCTCTCTCTCACTTTTTTTCAGCGTCACTCCGCACGCGAGCCTTGTGCTTTGCGCTGGAAAGAGGGGGGAGGGGCAGTAGTTACACTGGCAGTACCACAGGAACAGAGCCGGAGGGAAACAGCCAGGGACATCAACGTCACATTAGAAAGGTATAGTAATCATCCAAAACTATATTCAGTTGCGGATGATAAAGGATTCAGAAAGTTTATTCATGCAGGCCCAAATGGCAGAGAATATGCATGTTCTTTTTGTTTTCATATTTTAATTTATATTTAATTGTGTTGTGGTTTGCAGTGTTTTGTGTTCTTTCACTTTAAATTTGTTTAAAAGGAAAAAAGCTGAAAATTTAAATAGTTAAAAGTTGAAATGGAAATAGTTGGTTTTTGTATTATATTATTTATTACATTTTGTGTGGAGTGAGTGAGTGGAGTCTTCTACCGCTGCTCCATTGAAAGTGTGCTGACATATTGCATCGGTGTGTGGTTCTCCAGCTGCACCACAGCACACAGAAAGGCACTCCAGAGGGTCATCAACATGGCCAAAAAAATCATTGGACATCCTCTTCCCTCCCTGAAGGACCTGTACAGCACTCGCTGTCTCAAGAGGGCACGCAGCATCCTACGGGACTGCACACACCCAGGACACCGGGTGTTTAAGCTGCTGCCGTCTGGCAGGAGGTTCAGGCTGCTGAGGTCCCGAACAAATAGACTCAAGGACAGCTTTTACAACAGGGCAATAGCCCTGATCAATGTAAATAGCTGACCTGACTGGATACCTCCCTGGACTTTTTAGGGGGAGGTAACAATGTTTAAAACGATAACAATAATATTTATATTTATAACAAGGTGCAATAATAATTAATGTGCAATAATAACAGTGTGCAATACACATACACTTATTCTTCTTTTTTATACTAAGTTAATATACTGTGTTGTGTTGTTTGTTACATTGTGATGTGTCATATCGTGTCGTGTTGTGTTATATGTAGTGCCGACGTAGGACAGTTTTTCCAATTTCATTGTACTACTGTACTATGTATGACTGTGCAATGACAATAAAGAGTTATCTTATCTTATCTTATCTATCTTATCTTTATAAATAAAAGTATATTTACAGTGGCCCCTAGAGACAAAGCACGTAAAAACTCCAAAACACGTACAAAACACAACAGAGGTGCTCCAGGATGCTCGGGCGCAGTGTTGAGCTTTTGTTACCTAGTGGCCACACAAGCCAGCAAGTACCAACGACCGGATTTGGTGTGTGGTAGTAACAGGTAAATGAACCTTTTTTTTTTATTATTTGAATATATATGAGTGCTTGTGTATAAATACACAAACAATACACACATGCTTTCAATTGTGTAATTTAAGTGATCTAGGTAGCGGTTTTGAAAGTTCAGTTAACGCTAGAAATGTGTTTTGGAGTTTGTACATGTTTTGTCTCTAGGGGCCACCGCATATATTTATATATAAACATATATAAATAAAACCACTTCTTTTTTTACATTAGTAATTCCTTTTGTGCATAATTTTATATTATTGTTAATAATAAATTAATTAAAGCAACAAAACAACCTGAAGAGCCGGTTCGGAGCCGACAGAGCCGGCTCTTTTTAGTGAGCCGAGCTGAAAGAGCCGGAAATCCCATCACATCGTCACTGCGGGGCGATCGTGGCTCAAGAGTTGGGAGTTCGCCTTGTAATCGGAAGGTTGCCGGTTCGAGCCCCGGCTTGGAAAGTCTCGGTCATTGTGTCCTTGGGCAAGACACTTCACCCGTTGCCTACTGGTGGTGGTCAGAGGGCCCGGTGGCGCCAGTATCGGCAGCCTCGCCTCTGTCAGTGCGCCCCAGGGTGGCTGTGGCTACAATGTAGCTGCCATCACCAGTGTGTGAATGTGTGTGTGAATGGGTGGATGACTGGATATGTAAAGCGCTTTGGGGTCCTTAGGGACTAGTAAAGCGCTATATAAATACAGGCCAACAATCATGTTTTTGCGGTACCACTTGCAGATACTCAAAAATTCAAACAAAGCTCATAAAAAAATAAACAGATGAATAAAAACAGTTTCTCTAAATACAGGCCATTTACCATTCACTAACTCGCAGGCAGTAGCTGCCCCGTCCTGCTTAGTGCCTGAGCTCAGATCATACCAATATTAGGGGGGATTTACGCACAGTCGTAAACACATACACATACAAATCCTGATTTACAAGTACAAAATATTTATGATCACATTTTGAGCCCATACTTGAGCTTTGCCAGAAAATAGCGCGTCAGGCCAAAATCCTTTCCACGCCCACCCCTGTGACATCACGCTCCAAAGCCTCCTTCTCAGCAAGCTTCCACTACTCTCACCCTGGAGTTGCGCTCCCCCAGGCTTGTACCTGTGGCTTCATGTCCTGGGGTGGGGGTTGGTTGTTCTCCTGCCCTGCACCCCATCCTTTTGTTCATATTCCAAGACTATTTTTCTTTATGTATTCTTTCCCCCCAGCAACCGCCATATTATGATGTTGCAAGCAATCACAAACTCTACAGTGTGTCTAACTCCAATGTCTACCAAGCAATCTATTATTCTCAACAGAGCTAAACTCAGCATAAACTGAACCCACATTAAAGTTAGCTCGATGCTTACCTTTAGACGAGCCCACAAACCGAGAGAAACTCCGTGATGAAGCTGGAACTCTTTCCAAACACAGGAAACAGATCAGGGAGCAGAGACCCACGTTGTTCCAGTAAGTTTACTACTTTACTCCCGTTTCATGAAAAAGCAGCTCGCTCTGCTCGAATCCTCTCCTACACACACACTTTGCTCCTCCCCCTTTACCCGGCTCCGCTGTGATTTGTTGCTGTGCGGTCACGTGACTCAGCTGCACAACGTAACCCCGTGGAGTGTTATTTCAAAAGTAGCGCCAATCTCCTTTTCCTAAACTCTTTTCCTTGGCCTCGATGAAAACGTCATCGTGGGGAGGACAACTGCTGAGATGTCAGGGAAAGAGAGGAGCGGTGCTGAGAATTGGAACAGCCTTACGCTCGTCTCTCTGTAACAACGTGACACCGGATGTCCGCCTGTTGAAACTACATTGTGCAGAAGATGGACTACAAAACAAACATCTTACTTCGTCACAATGTGTTCTAACCCTGTTGTTTTATGGAGGTTATATAAACAGGAACAGCCTGTTAAAAATATTGCTTCATTATTGAGTTTGAATTTTAAAGAAGAACAAACAGTTAGGGTCAGATTTACTAACATCTGCAGCAGGTCAAACACGTCTTTTGATGTTAAAGAGCTGCTAGGTTTACTGAAGAGACTGTCCTAAAACTCTCCAGTCAGTCCTCAAGCTGTGTTTTGAGGTGAGCCCCACTTATTTTTACTTATTTATAGCACAGCAAAGAGTCAGCTGTTCACAGATGCTCTCCAGCTGATTTTTACTGAACTGAAGTGGCTTCTTCATAGAGAGATTAAAGCACACTGTTAGTAGATCATCCTGTAATTGTGACATCACAATAATTTGCCTCACTTTACAAATCTGTAACTTCTATAACATATAAAATTAAATATATAATACAATAAGTACTTTGTGAAGGACTTTGCTGACATCTTGGCTGAATACATGCCAAAATATGATTGTGTTCCTATTGTTGGGGGCTTTGATATTCATGTGTGTTGTCCTGATATGCCCATTGCAAAGGGCTTTTAAGGCCTTACTGATTCTTTTAATGTGGTGCAATGTGTGACCTGTCCCACACATGAATGTGGACACACACTTGATCTTGTTTTATCTCATGTTTTGTTTTTTTTGTTTTTTTGTTTTGTTTTTAATGTAGAGATTTGTGATGCTGTGTTTTCTGACCACAGTCCTGTGATGGTTGAAGTTCCTCTTGCCTGTACCTCAGTTAAACCTCACGCTGCTGCTCGGCGCTGACGAGTTTTTAACTCCTCCCTTGCTGAGCAGTTTTCATCAGTTTTAACCAGAACTGCAAAATCCCAGATTTTTAATGCAGCCAGAACTGAGCTCATGATTTTATTCCACCTGCCAGACTGCTTTGGACTGCTTTGCACATGGCTTAATTAAAATCCAGCCATTCTAAAACTAAATCTGAGCCCTGGCTGAACGACACGACCCGAGCTGTAAGACACGAGTGCCGTCGAGCTGAGCACATATTCAGATGTAGCCCCCAAATTTTTACATACTGTAGTCAAACACCTGTTTAAAAAAAACCTGTTCTTGATCTTACGATTCTTGCAAATTACAGGCCTTTCTTCTAACTACCTTTTCTTTCCAAAATTCTTGAAAAGAGAGTTGACAGTCAATGAATGACCTTCCTGAAAAAGCAAAATGTTTTACACGTTTTCAAATTTGGTTTTAAACCCTTTCATAGGCAGCACGGTGGCACGGTGGTTAGCACTGTTGCCGCACAGCAAGAAGGTCCTGAGTTCAATTCCACCATCAGGCCGGGGTCTTTCTGTGTGGAGTTTGCATGTTCTCCCCGTGTTTGCGTGGGTTCCCTCCGGGTACTCCGGCTTCCTCCCACCGTCCAAAGACATGCAGCTTGTGGGGATAGGTTAATTGGAAAATCTAAATTGCCACTAGGTGTGAATGTGCGAGTGAATGTGAGTGTGAATGGTTGTCTGTACTTGTGTGTTGGCCCTGCGACAGACTGGCGACCTGTCCAGGGTGTACCCCGCCTCTCGCCCTGTGACAGCTGGGATAGGCTCCAGCGTCCCCGCGACCCTGAAAAGGATAAGCGAATGGATGGATGGACCCTTTCATAGCACTGAATCAGCCATTTTAAAAGTTTTTAATGACATATTTTTAGCCACTGATGCTGGGGACTGTGTTGTTCTTGTACTTTTAGATTTGACAGTTGCATTTGATACTGTGGATCATGCATTTTACTCTGTCATTTGGAGCACTGGGTGGGCACTTGAGTGGTTCAGGTCCTACTTGGCGGGGCAAACATTTTGTGTCAGTCTCTGTGACCATGTGTCGTCCTCCGCTCCTCTCTTGTGTGGTGTCCCACAGAGCTCAGTTCTAGGCCCCCTTCTCTTTTCTTTGTATCTGCTCTCTCTTGGATCTATACTGAGAAAACACAGCATTGCATTTCACTTCTATGCTGATGACTGTTAGGTATTTTAGTACCATGGGAGCATTTACTGGATATTGTTTTATAGTGACATTATGCAGGAAAACTCTGTCATTCAATAAGGCCCCTTTGTTTTAGTTATTTTTCTCTTTGACCCAAGAATTGATGTGTGAGAATCACAGGCTGGTACAAGGTTGAAATACCACAGAGATCACTCCCTCAGCTACATTAGTTTCTTAATCTTTTAGACGCCTGTTGAAGGCCAAATGGTTTGTTTCAGATTTCACTAATGTAAGAACTCTTCGTTTTGTGCCTTGAAAATATGTCGCTGAGATAATCACAATTGTAGCTGAACTAATAAACTACACAAAGGATGCTTCTTCACCCAAGGGCAGGAAGACGCTGCCTTATCTTGGTCTGTACTGGTTTAAACTGATAATCTGCTGTCTCATGAATTTTACCCTCTATATAAACTGTTGTACTTGTGAATAAAGTTGAGTCACTTTGGGAAGACAATCTAAAGCAGTCTCTGTTTTCTTGTTCTCCCAAGCTGCTCCCGAGCTGCTCGTACTAACACGCTGAATGGCATGCTTGAATATTACTTGAGAATATATTTGACTGTGTTACAGACTAAGGGACATTCTCTGCTGATAGGTGAAGGTACATTCTCTGCTGATAGACGTCCACGCCTCGGAGGAAGCCGATCCACGGAGTAGGCCCTGGAAACAGTTTCCTTCAATGACTGTCAGATATATGTCCCTCTACATAAAAAAGGCACATATTCCATACAACCATTACTTCAGTGTCTTGATGACATTAAGGCTTGGATGTCTCTTAACTTTTTAAAATTCAATGATAAAAAGACTGAGGTGATGATTTTTGGTAGCCCCACTGAGATGCCAAATGTATATTTAGATTCCTTGGCTCGGTATGTTAAGCCAACTGTCACAAACCTGCTGGTCAAAGTGGACTGTAATGAGAAAAGATGACATTATATGCCACTGTAAATGCACTGCCTAATTGTTACCTCTCCCCACTGCCTTCAGTGGCAGGCAGCAGGAAATTTTAAGTTACAAATCAATATTGTCTGCATGGACAGATATTCCACATTCCATATATCATCATTCAGGTCCTGCATCAATACATTTCCATATTTTTATATCTATAAAAAAAGCTGACACTTGCTAGACTCTATCAAAGGTGTGAGCATCACAGCAGATGCCTTTGTGTCGAAGTAGCTAGAATAGAATAGAATAGAATAGAAAACTTTATTTGTCAATTTCTTCAAATGTACTTGCCATACAAAGGAATTGAAATTACGTTTCACTCTGTCCCATGCGTAGACATTGACAACAATAAAGTGCAGATGCACAACAGCTGAGGATAAAACACAGAAAAACACGAAGTTGATTTTCCTGGCCTGGGATTTTATAAAAATATTCAGCAGTACATCGAAAACGAAAGAAAACCATTAATCAACATATGAACCTTAGCTGATGCTGCTGAAGTGAAGCAGAGCAAAGTTACAGAGGTTTTATTAGAGACACGGCTAAGCGTTTTAAAATTTCGCATAATTTTAAAAAGTTTGAATTTGTTCAGTAGCCTATTGAACAGCAGAAATGAGACTTTCTTTTCAGAATTAGGTAAAAGGGAAAAAACAGAGGCCGACAGCGCTGTAAACAACGGTAGACTTGTGCGTAATAAACAAGTGAATAATGCAGAAAACAGATTTTTTTGACGGGAAACTGTTCTTGAAGTACACATAGACAGAAAGACAGAGAGAGAGGGAGAGAGCTGTGCATGAAGTGTGATTTTATTGTTGTGGAAGTAAAACAGCAAAAGTTCATGACGATGTTTATGTGAAGGGTTGGATCTTCTTTAGCTGCTGGTTTAGTCAATATTGTTTGGAGAGAGACAAAACCTGCAGCTTCAGAATCTAGTGGAAAAAGGCCGTGAACTCAAAGCACGGATCAGCGGGCTGTCGGCTTTCAGCCCCGACCGTGTCCGTGCTGTCGTGAGAGAAAGGCGACATCTCGCTGATTCTGATCCGTCGGTGGATCCACGCTTTGTGTTTACGTCTTTGTGCAGAATCGTGTTCCTGCTCTCATTTACTATTTCAGCTGTTTGGTTGTTGTTATTTGTTGAAATTTTCTGAGGTTTAACCTGAAATTCTGGCATTTTGGTCAAAATAAATTTGTATTAAAAAATCATTTCAGGATTTTAATGAATCGATATTACATTATCCACGCTAGAACCGATTTTAATCGATAAATCGATAATTAAAAACCCACCCCTATACATAACTTTGTGGACATGTAGCCAACAGTAATGTTATAACGTTCTTTGCAGATATATAAGTGATCTAAAATTTAATACTTGCTTTTAAAAGTTTATTCTTTGGCCACCACGCTTCAGCCATCTGCTGGGGTTTTTTCTTTTTTGAAAAAAATAGCAACAGCCACCACTGCGCTATGAATTCTGGCCTATGTTGGGACATAATCAGCCTTCAAATGGGGCCTCGAGGGATGCAGACGAAGTATAGATAGATAATATAAGTATAGATACTTACATGAAAACAAACATAATAACTTGATACTGTCACTGGGTTTAAACTAAAGGAGTGTTCACAAGAAATCATCAGTATCAAACTGTGACAATAAAAAAATGTTCATTAAAGCAATCAAGAATGAGTTTGATGTGAATCTTTGGTAATGCATGGGGGAAGCTCTGTGCCAATTTTATCAACAGCTACGGATTTTATCCTTTTCTGGATGCAATACCTTGGCCTCCAGTAACACTATATGGAATCTTAGAGTCATTTTGACCAGGATTTCTCCTTTAATGGAAATATTAAGCAACTATTTATGACTGCTTTCTTTCATTGCTGCAATATCTTGAAAATCAGAAATATCCTGTCCCAGAGTGATGCTGAAAAACTCGTTCATGCATTTATTTCTTCTTGTCGGGAATATTGTAATTCATTATTATCAGGATGTTCTTTTTTGCGTTGGGACACAGGCAGGATGCGATGGCTGCTGTTTTATCCATGTGTGGATGCACATACCCAGCTCCCAAATTGTACCCAAATACTGTACGATACTGTACCCTCCATCCAACCACACACTTTAGGGACTGTGACCACCCACTGCACATGCTCCACCGTGGTATCACTATGAATGACAACATCATCCAGGTAGCAAACAGCATATGCAGTGTGAGGACGCAGCTATCGCTACAGCAGGTGCTGAAAAATGCCAGAGTCTTCAAACAAACCTAACAGAAGTGTGATGAATGGTACAAACCCTGCACTCACTTCTTAATTACCTGGAAGCACCTTAAAGACAACCGGCCCCTCTCAACTGCGACAAATCATCTGGAGAAAAGGTAAGCATAGGAGACCAAACACTGAGGAACAAATCCTCATTTCATCCTATGATAACAGCATTTTCACCATTTCAGCCAATTCCTTTTGCACAATTTGTCTCTTGTGCTTAGGCAACCTGTAGGGCCATGAACGCACTTTCCAGGCTGCGTTTCAAATTGGTGCTGCATGAGAGTCTTGCAGATGGTCGGGGGATGAACACATCTGCAAACTACTGTTGCAATGCAGGAACATCTGCTTTATTGGAACGTGTGAGATGCTAATCACAATGCATCTTAAACACACTCATGTTAAAACTTCATGCCCACATCTTGTTTTTAAGAAAAATTAATCATCTTTTCCTTGAAGATCATTTCAGAGTTTTTAATGAGCTGCAGGAACTGTGCCGAGAGCAGCCAAGTCTCCTCCTCGGATAAACCTCCACATGTACCACTAAAAACATTTAAATTAGTTTGAATCGGAAATCATGGCTCAAACTACTTGCTGTGAGACCATTTCTTTATTTTTCATACCAAACTGTTTAATAAACTTTACACAGAGTTCAACAATTATAACTGATGCTTTAACAGTATCAGGATTTCATAATGCAAACTTCAAATCAAAAGGAAAACAGCTGCAGAACATGTGGATCAAAATGAATTCATTAAAAAAAAATAAGGTGGACTTCAAGGATACAGTAAATACACTAAAGTGAAAGGAGGAGCCAAAAATAGATGTTTAATAGGATTTGAATTAACTAAAAGTAGTCACCTGTGATCTTTAAAATGGTTCTGATGTGTGCTGCTGTTTTTAACTTTTAACAGTTCTTTGCTGCCACTGTGAATATTGTGTTCTTTCCCTAATCAAATAAAGGTTACACAGCATCAGTGCTCCATCTTCTGGAAAAAAAAAGGTCTTACATGGAAATACAGCCCACATCAAGAGTTTAAATATGAATGAAGAATTGAAATTTAACTGAGGTGAAACATGCAATGAATACATAAAAAATAAGTTAATTTTGGAAAACTAAAAAAGTTCAAATAAAAGAAATGATTTACATATCCATATTTGATTTTTGATAGAATACCAGTTTGGTTAAAAAAAAGAAAGAAAAGACATTCCTATAACTTTAATAGTACAACTACTAAACACTACTGTGTCCTAAGGGAACAAAGGTTAAAATGTAACAGGGATAACATTTTAGAGAATTAAGATCCCTCAAAGGAAAAATAATAAACTTGATATACATATCTATACATGCAGCTTCCTAAATGTAACATTCAGGATTATTCACTGCAGGGGCCCGTTCTTCGTACCTCGCTAAGTAAGTTAGCTGGATTTGATTGTTGACGATTTCGCGTGATCCTGGATCGTTCGGTTCCCCGAAGCTCATCCGGGACTTGCTGTCATAGCAACAGAGCCGTGCTCATTGAGAGATATCGATATTCCCGTGAGGGTATTATTTACTTAACCAACTTGTTGACGTGGGGGTGCAGGACCACCACCTGTCTTTTTTTTGCTCTGCCCTTTTCTTGGTTGCTGTTATGAACAAACAAACAGATTATTTCAGGGTCTCTTTCCAAGAGACGAAAAGCAATATAAGTGATAAATATTACCATTCTGTGGAATATTCTTATATTTCACTTTTACTTGTTCCCATGTTCTAGTGGGTCCTGTTGTGGCTCTAATGTGAAAGGGGATATAATATAACATATTATAATATAATATAATGTAATATAATATTGGATAATATAGTGTAATATAATAAATCTACCCTACCGCCTACTGGTGTTGGCCAGATGGCGCGATATGGCAGCCTGGCTTCTGTCAGTCTGCCCCAGGGCAGCTGTGGCTACAACTGATTAAACTCTGAAACTCCTGAAATCCCTCACTCAAGAGTTCTTGCTCTGCTGCCGAAAAATACCGTGCGTGCTCCTTTGACATTTTCGCCGACCAATCAGAGGGTTGCCGATCAATGTTTCTACTATCGATGCGTAGCCCCTTTTACGACACCCAGTGATCTCACATCATTTCATCCAGCTGTACTAATCGTCAACAGCAGGTGTGTTCGGAGAACCGGATTAGCGAGCTCACGGTTAGAGCGATGATTTGGTCTTGGATGTGTCATTTGATCTTGGATGTAGTAAGCGACGTACGAAGAACGGACCCCAGGTCCAGAAATCAGAGCTACCTCATCAGATCCAAGTGTGGCATCAGCTGACACTCTTTACAGGAGATTCCATCTGAACTCTGTGGAGCCTGATCTCAAGGTTTTTAAGTCTGACCCTGAAACCAGAAGAGGATCTTTCTCTCTCTTCAGATTCATTGTGATCCAGTGATTTCAGTCCTGCATGATCAGGCTGATGTTTGCACAGAGCAGATAATGAAGTGAAGGTTTTTGCACATTGGTAACAGTGAAACAGTTTATTTACAGCGTGGGATCGTTTGTGTTCGGAGTATGAACTGAGATTCCTGAAGCTCTTGTCACACTGGTCACAGCTGAAGTTCACTTCCATGTGTGTACGTTCATGTTTGTTACGATGACCTGATTGTAAGAAGCTTTTTATTCTACTGTATATAGTATACTATTTTATTCTATTCTGTACAGCTGTGTACTGTATTTATTCTTTTTGTATTCTAATTTTTGCGTCATAACTTTTGCACTGTCCACTTCCTGCTGTGACAAAACAAATTTCCCACATGTGGGACTAATAAAGGTTATCTAATCTTATCTTTTGTCACAGTGTCTGCACTTGTATGGTGTCTCTCCTGTGTGGATTCGCTTATGCTTTTTCATTGAGCTCACGTCCAGTGGTGAAGGATGACCCACACTAGTCACAGATGTGCTTTTTGACCCCACTGTGGAAGAGTTCATGTATTTTTAATGTACTTGGTGTGTGGAAGCCTCTCCCACATTCGTTGCAGTAGTTCATTTGTCTCCAGTGTGGCTGCGTTGATGTGGATTTAGGTCCAGTTGATGATTGGAAGCTTTTCCACAAAGCTTACAAAGAAACGTTTTCCCACCACCACAGTGACGACAGGGCTGAGAACTGGATCCATCTGTGTTGCTCTGCTTTGTTTATTTTTATCCTGAATGTCGCCTGAAATAAAGAGCATCTCTGCCAACGTCCAATTACATTTTACTGTTTACATTATAACACTCAGCTTACTGAGAGAAAATGAGTCTTCATTTTCCCAAACAGTTCATTCAGTATAACTCCATAAGTTTACTGATCAGACTTGTTCCAAACACTCAGGTTACAATTACAAGATAAAAAAATCAATACATCCTCACAGTAACTGCACTTGTAGAGTTACTTTGTGGTGTGGATCTGTTGGTGTTTATTCAGCTGGTGTGGAGATTTAAAAGTCTTCTCACACAGGTCACATTTATAAGGTCTCTCCTCAGTGTGACTAAACGTGTTGTTGTAACTGTGCATCTGTTGGAAACAGTTTCCCACACTGATCACAGCAGGAAACATCATTTTCAGTGTGAATGCGTAGGTGACTATTTCGGTACTGTTTGTCACTGAAACCTTTTCCACAAAAGTTGCAGCTGTACGCCTTAATTCCAGAGTGGGTAACTAGATGCTTCTGTAAGTTTCGACTTTGAGCAAAAGCTTTACCACACAACTCACAGTAGTGTGCTTTAACTACAATGTGGATGAGTTGGTGTCTTTTTATATCTCGACCTTGGGTAAAATCCTTCCCGCAGTCATCACAGCCGTAAGGTTTAAATCCACTGTGGATGAGTTGGTGTGTTTTTAAGTTTCCAGCCTGGGTAAAAGACTTTCCACACATGTCGCAGCTGTAAGGTTTAAATCCACTGTGGATGAGTTGGTGTGTTTTTAAGTTTCCAGCCTGGGTAAAAGACTTTCCACACATGTCGCAGCTGTAAGGTTTAAATCCACTGTGGATGAGTTGGTGTGTTTTTAAGTTTCCAGCCTGGGTAAAAGACTTTCCACACAAGTCGCAGCTGTAAGGTTTAAATCCACTGTGGATGCGTTGGTGTGTTTTTAAGCTTTCAGCGTGGGTAAAAGACTTTCCACACAAGTCACAGCTGTAAGGTTTAAATCCACTGTGGATGACTTGGTGTCTTTTCAAGTCTCCACCCCGGCTAAAATCCTTCCCACACTCATCACAGCTGTAGGTTTTCTTTCCTTTTCTTCTGTGAGGTTTGTCGGCCTCCTGAGAGCGCTGACTTCTCGATCCATGTTGGTCCTGCAGTGACAGATACAAACAGAGGCAGTGAGTGAAATGCAGTCGTGGAACAAACTGAAACTCCCTCCATTAGTGGAATCAAACATGTCAACAAACACATTGTAGGTGTGTTTCCACCACCTTCTGGTCATAGTATCACATTTCAATGATGTGCTACAATGACAGTTGTAATGAAAAATACATATTGAAGAAATATTGATAAGTGGAGAAAATATTTTACTCATAAAAAATTGAGATCAATTTTTGATATTGTTGTTTCAATGTGTGCCGATAAAAATTATGTTTGTATCTTCTTGTAACATCTGAGTTTTTTGTTTGTGAATGTAGATTCTGTGTATATATTAGGGCTAGGGCTGAACGATTATGGAAAATAATCTAATTGCGATTTTTTGCCCCAATATTGCGATTGCGATGCGATATGCGATTATTTTTTAAGGTCTTTGTCTTCTGTATTATTAAACAAAGACAAGCAATACATCATATAGTATGGCCAATACTATATTACATTAATTTTAAACTGTTCTTTCCTGGAAGACAGACCTCTGTTATGATGACATGAGGTGATGCATGAATTGATGACTGACATTTTTATTTAACTTCTTCAATCACAACAGTATATTTGAACATACACAATAGTTTATTTTTAGCTTACAAACATCTGAGCATAAAGTGCTGACAAGGAACCCTGGTGTAAACATTAAAATGAAAGTCAGTACAATGTGCAGATTGCAGAAATATACATAAAAAAAATCAGTGGCTTTACCACACTCAGTTTTTCGACATCTGTGAACTACTAGACAGTCATTCAATTAAAAAATAATATTAAATAAATAAAACTAATAAATAAAAAATACACACATCTTACTGATCTTTGCAGTCAGTAACATTACACATAAAGTGCAAATATAATAGCAATTGTATAAACACACACACAAACACGCCTTTAAAATTTAAAGGCGTGAAATTGGACGGTCTAGCCTTCTGAATCAGAAGGCTAGTTCTGATTAGCGTCACCGCTGTCTCGGTGGAGTTTAATAAACTCGGCCGTCTGCTTCTTGCTATCTAAAATATAACCAGACACTGGTGTAAATTCTCGACTGTCTCATACTTCTGTTTAATAAGTTTTCTGTTTGACGTTTAGTCAGCTGTGTAAAAACCAAGGAGGAACCCACCCGGGGGATTAATAAAGTTTTATTTTATCTAATCTAATAACTTTAATCTCAGCCAAACCGATTTACTCACGAACAAACAAAACACTGAAAAAAGCCCAACAATAACATTTTTAGGTTGTCTAAGTGACTTATATATTACGTTTAACCCGAGCAGCGAAACTCCGCGGTGATCTGAAAATGATGTGCCGGGAGTTGTGCCGTTCTCGGCCGCATCAGTAACCCTCGAGCTCCCGGCTAGCTGTCGAGCTGGTGGGTAGCAGACGCCTCTGAAAACGTCGAAGCACTTTTGCAAATATGGGATATCTTGATAAACTGAGCAGATATTTGATGTTTACACAACTACTTTCTCGCCTGAAAATATGTTAAAAGTTTATTTTGTGACCCAGAAAGATTAGTATGAGTAATTTTAAAACTTAGTAGCGGCCGCCATTGCTGGAAACTGGAGTTTGGCTGGGCCGTGCTATGAATTCTGGGATATGGTAGTAATTTGGACAGCCTTATAATCGCAGTATAATCGCAGCCTTTGCGGTTAGAAAATTGCACTTGATCATGTCGCGATATTATCGCAAATGCGATATATCGTTCAGCCCTAATTAGGGCTGCCACAAACGATTATTTTGATAGTCGACTAGTCACCGATTATTTTTGCGATTAGTCGACTAATCAGATCATCATCCATTGGACGCAAAACTACAGCTTATTGCACCAGCAGCATCTGCTCTTATATAACTATCATTAGCTTACAGCTTTAAGTGTTTAAGGTCTGTGCTAACTAAAAATAAAGACAAGATGATAGTTTATTAAATTTTAATGAAATTTGCGGATTGTTTCGGTGAAGTTTAATAAACTCCTTGCTATCTAAAATATAACAGGACACTGGAGTATATTCTGGAGCATCTCACACTTCTGATAATCAGCTGTCTGCTTGACGTTTATTCAGCTGTGTAAAAACTATAACTTTAATCTCAGACAAACCGATTTACTCAGGAACAAATAAAATACTAAAAAAAAAAAGCCAAACAATAACATTTTAAGTTATCTAAGTGACTCATATATCATGTTTAACCTGAGTAGCGAAAGACGGCGGTGGGTTTGAAAACGATTTGCGGGGAGTCCGGTGTTCTCACGGCGCTAGTGAGCCTAGCCCCCGGCTCGCTAACGAGCTAGTGGGTAACAGATGTCTCCGAAAACGTCGGAGCGCTTTTGAAAATATGTAGTCTTGATAAACTGAGCCGATATTTGAGGTTTACACAGCTACATTCTCGCCTGAAAATATGTTAAACATTTATTTTGTGACCCAGAAAGAATAATAAGAGTAACATTAAAATTAACTAGCTGCCGCCATTGTTGGAAACTGCGCTGGGCCGCACTATGAATTCTGGGACACAGCTGCTTCTTCTTCTTCTTCGGGGTTTAACGGTAGCTGACATCCTTGTACATGCAATGCTGCCATCTTCTGTTTCAGTCCGTTATTACACTCTTAAATCCTGCCACTTATTCCTGCGTCTTTTGTGATCTTACAAAGCTTCAAACGACGTGTCGACTATTAAATCAGTCGTCGACGATTTTGATAGTCGACGTAATCGTGACTAGTCGACAAATCGTGGCAGCCCTAGTATATATGGAGGAGCCCGGGATGGAAAAGATAAAGCTGCTGTTAACATGTTTTTAAAAACCAACAAGCTGTGCAGTTTCAATAACAGTGTAACTGTGATATTTTTCTCACCTTCTGTGTTGAAGTCATTTTTTCCTCTGTAGTGGCTGAGCTGAATCCAAATGGCTGAAATTGTTCCTCTGTTGCTCCACCAGACTCTTCTCCTGTTACTCAGCTGGGACACAAAAAGTATATGTATTTTATCCCTGATAAAAATAAAAGCAGAGCAAATAAACATGACTAAACTCCTCAGTGACAACAATACCTATGAAACTTCAATGTGGAAACTGAGAAGCAGCTACAACAAGAAAGTCATCAGTTGTCACAAGAACCTGAAAGGGAAAAAGCCACTGACCCCCCTGCATATCACTGCCTTTACCCAGTGGATGCTACACCCTGTATATATGGACTTCTATAGATCCACAAGTCCGGCTCACACTCAATGGTAGCAGTACCACCTGAAGCACCTCATTAGATTCCACCTACTCCACCCAGACAACCCACATGGAAAGGATATATATAAATCTTATAAAGTTTGTATCCGTCTTGTGTGAAACTTGTATGAAAAGCATACAAGAGTGAAAACAGATATAAGACCCCTTGAAAATTATATAAATGAAACTTCTATTTTTTGGATACTTACTAAAACAATGTATGAAAGTAATGAGAAAGTGGCCACTTTCATGAGTAAATCATATAATTTTTTACTATTTCTTTTCCATATGGGAAGGTAAAGGGTGGTTGTATGTAGGGATGGGTATCGTTTAGGTTTTATCCGATACCAGGGCTGCACGATTAATCATTAGAAAATCGCGATCTTGATTCATACTTTTGTGCGATCTCATTTCCAAATGACAACGATTAAAAAAAAAAGAAAAACAAAGACGACGACTGTACTGCATTTTGATCCAGGACGTAATCTGCATGAAAACAAGCGCTCACTCTTCCTGCTCAACAAATGACAAGGGCGGAGCCTTATACCACGTGATACAGAAGCTGTGCCGTGTGATGCTAAAATTAGTAGTGAAAAAAACATCGGAGAGCACGTCAGGGATGACGAGAAAGTGACAGGAGAAAATCCATCCCGGTCAACCACCCAAACATCAATAACGGGAACCTTATACAGCGCTTCCCTATACCCGTCGAACTCCCGCAGGCACAAAGAAATTACAGAGGCCATTACTTATCACCTGACCAAAGATATGGCTCCCATCAACACTGTGCAAAATGAGAGATTTAGGAAAATGATCAACACCCTAGACAAACGCTACACAGTGCTGTCCCACAACTATTTTTCTATTGTTGCACTACCTGCTCTATACACGCAGTGTCGAGCAACGGTGGAGACGGAATTTCAAGCAGTACAACATTTTGCAGCAACAACAAATGTGAGACATTTGTTGTTTTTATGTTTATTTATTGTTTTTATGTTCAGTCTCAACTGTTACGAAGTTGATGTGCAGTTAATAAGTGCAATAAATATTTATATTGGAAAAGAAAATCATGAGAGAATCGTGATCTCAATTCTAAGGAAAAAAAATCGTGATTCTCATTTTATGCAAAATCGTGCAGCCCTATCCGATACCAGTACCAAACTGGTACTTTTGAAACTGTACCAGTGCTTAAACGGTACTCAAACTGGTGCTTAAAGAATGGAGAACACAAAATTGGTCCAAAACCCTCTCATGTTCAGCTGTTTTTTTTGTAGAAAGATAACAATGTTAGCCTTTTCTGCAGCCATAGGGCATATATGGTATCACTCTTGGATGGAAGCAGTGCTTAAACAATGGAAAAAACACAAACTTTGTCCAAAACCCTCTCATGTTTAGCCGTTTTCCATTTTTTCTTTGGTCATTTTAGCCTTTTTGGCCAGGGTGAAGGGAGTATCTGCCATCAGACAAGAAGAAAGCCATGTAACTATGACGGTGTTTGCTAGTTCACCTTACATGCATTAATGTAATAACGTGGTTAGCCTACTCAACGTAAATTACACACGAACAACATTAATCTACATATATTGTTACAAATATATGTAAGAACTGAGCCAAATTTAGTAATGCCAACAAAATGAAATAACAATATTTGTATCTTATATATGATACATTCTTCCACAGGAGCTGCTGATCCAGTTCTACACTGCGGTCATTGAGTCTGTCCTGTGCTCCTCCATCACAGTCTGGTATGGAGCAGCCACTAAACAGGACAGGAGCAGACTGCAGCGGACTGTACGGGCAGCAGAAAGGATCATCGGCACCCCCCTGCCCTCCATCCAGGATCTGTACCTCTCAAGAACCAGGAAACGGGCAGGGAAAATCATCACAGACCCCTCACACCCTGCACACAGACTTTTTGATCTGCTGCCCTCTGGCAGACGGTACAGAAGCCTGCAGACCAGGACCACCCGACACAGGAACAGTTTCTTTCCCCTCGCCATCTCCCTTCTTAACAGTTGACCTGTCACACTGCTCCCACTGCCAGACTGCAGCTGCACCTTATGTACATTTTGTAGTATTCATTCCACCTCATTCATTTCTGTATTTTATGTATATAAGTTTAGGTTCGTTATTTATAGTTGGTTTACACAGCTTTGTGTATGTATGTGTATATATAGACACGTGTGTGTGTGTGTGTGTGTGTGTGTGTGTGTGTGTGTGTGTGTGTGTGTGTGTGTGTGTGTGTGTGAGATTTACATTGCTGTGCTTGAGAGCCACCATCTACTGGAACCAAATTCCCTGTATGTGTCTGCACATATACTTGGCCAATAAACACTATTCCGATTCAGATACATCTATATATACACTGTCAAAGATACTTGTCTTTGAGTGAAGATTTAAGGTGATAGGACATAAATAAATGCAACTTGAATCTTTACTGAAGCTCAGTATTTGACACAGAGTTCAAGTTCAATGCTGTAATAACTAATAATGATTAATATAATAATAACTGTAATATTGGCAGTATAATATTTACATCACCAACATGAGATTACTTTAGTCTCATGAACAACATTAGCTAGTAAATAACAATTAGCTAATCTTAAAATGACTGTTGATGTCATTAGACCACACCCCGTCTCATTACAGAGATGCACATCACCTAATATGCTTAATTGGTAGTAGGCTTTCGAGCCTGTACAGCTTGGAGTAAGACAACATGCATGAAGAGCATGATGTGGACAAAATACTCATTTGCCTAATAATTCTGCACTCCCTGTATAGCTTTAGAAAAATTTGCATAAGAAGCACTTGCAGCAACAAAAACATAATATTCCAAACTTGCAGCAACAAAAACATAATATTCCAGAAACACGCTTTGCCGATGTTCATAACACTTCTTACGTTGGCATATACATCAGTGCAAATTATTGCATGTCCGCCATTACCTACACGAAACCGGAAGTGACGTCATTTTTGTGGGCCTTATAAGCCTATGTTGATGTTCATAAAAGTCATGTGCATATTACTATTGTACAACACTTTGGTCAACCAGGTGTGTTTTTAAAGTGCTATATAAATAAATGATGATGATGATGATGATGATGATGATGATGATGATGATGATGATTGACTTCATGCTTTTCCGTATTGTTTCTGGGATCCTTAGAACTGAAATTACACCATTGGAAATATTATAATGCATCAAAATAAACTATTTATTTTCATTTTTCCTGTAGTATATAAAAGGACTGTTACAGATGAACTTGGATACTGGGTTTTGTTGGGTAATATGACCAAGATACAGTCAGAGGTTGGCCATAAGATGGACTTCTCCTCTTCAGCTGCCCAAAAAAGGCTCTTGATCAAAACATAAGCAGACCATCCGTATGGAAAGGTAAAACTAGCCGTCAACAAAAAAAGAAAAATCCTACCTGCTACTGTGGAAGAGTTGTCACCGCCATTGGGCTTTGGAGCGTGATGTCACGGGGGTGGGCGTGGAAAGGATTTTGGCCTGATGGGCCATTTTCCGGGTCCAAACAAAGCGCAAGCGAAAAAGGAGCGAAGGCACACACAACAGCCATGGTTCGTACTTGCTGTGTTGCCGACTGTGGAATAAGCTTAAAAGGGTTTGTCTTTTTTATTCTTTCCCAACCTGGAAGCATCATGAGGGAGCTTATATGGCGGACCTTACAAAACGAAGGCGTCTAGCCTGGATATTAGGGCTGGGCCATATTATACCGTTCACAGTAATACCGGTATAATGTTAGGCAACGGTAGGAAAATGAAATATCGCGATAGAATATGAGTAAAACGCGCATGCGCAGTGCCTTTGTTTTCATACGCACATGGCCGATTGTTGAGTGAAACAGATGAACCAGAATTGGTTTGTAAAAATGGTGCAACTTCAGTGATGTGGAACTGGTTTTGTGTTTGTCCGTCAAATACACGACAAAGAACATTTTTTTTGCAGAACATGCAAACGGCCGTCGTTATTGTCGTATTTGTCGGACTAAGATGCTCTTAAATCTGGGAGTAATCTGGGTCCTAAACTCCGTATTTTCAGGTCAAACGAACACTGCAGCATCACAGAGTTAAAAACTGTCTCAATTCTTTCATCTTTAATAATACGATCAGCATTGCTGCTTAACCAGGTGAAACTATGAAGTTTAACTTCCAGGCATCCATGAAAACAAAATTTATTACATTTAACGGTGTTAGAAGTTAGCAGGAAGCTAGCGGAAGTTAGCTCGCTAGTTTCGCTAGTTACCTAAACATGATATAGCATGTTCTGACTGAGAGATTTCTGAAAAAATCAAACGTACAGCTCTGCTATCACTTCCAACATAAATGAAGACAGGAAACTAAACAGCAGTGACGTTTGTAGGGTTACTGAAGTTGGACTAGCTGGTATATAATGATGTGCTACGTGATCGCTAGCGACACAGCTATGTTAGCATATCATAAACAGTGAAGCTGGAGGACGAACACTAAGGTTCCTGATAGTTAGAGACAAATGCAATCGCATAGCAGGATGCTGTAAACGGACCGAACTTCAGTCAGGAGAACAACTGAGATAATCCATCCACAATACAAGGTTAGTCATTAACCCTTTAAGACCTACCATAGAACCAAGTCCGCCAGAGCTTATATTATATTTTTACATGCTGTGGAGTCATTTTTGGGAGCATTTCAAGTTGCTATACATCAATACAACCATTATAGCCCAGATTTTAATAATATGTATTCATTAAGTGCATAGTAATTACATAAATTGCAAAAAAGTGCAATAAACTACAAAAAAATTGAAAATCATTTTTGCTTTTTTAACATATATTTGTAGTTAGAGAAATTGAAGAGGCTTATCCCTCAAAACTGTAAATACAAAAAAGTTGCACAAAATAGTTTCCCACCACAGGAAATTTATTTTGAGTGTCTTCATAGTTTTATTTTTGAAATACACCAATTTTTATACACTGCAGGAAAAACGAAAATAAATATTATACTGCAAATTTGCAAAAAAGCAGCATATGCATCAAAATAAACTATTTCCAGCAGTGCAATATGAGTCCTAAGCATCCCAGAAACAACACAGAAAGTCATAAAGTCAAAGATAACTTTTAAAAAGACCAGTATATGCCCTGAGGCCCTGATGGTAAAAAAGACTACATTTCCGCGAAAATGACGTCACTTCCGGTTTCGGGCAGGTAATGGCGGAAATGCAAAAGTTCGCGCTGACGTCTATTCCAACGTAGGAAGTGTTATGAACAGCTGATCGGATCGGCAAAGCGTGTTTCTGGAATATTATGTTTTTGCTCCTGCAAGCGCTTTTTATGCAGTTTTTGCAAAGCTTTATGTGGAAGGAAACCGTGACCTAGGACAAGCTGATGGCATAAGATGTAAGTACAACTCCTCCGGTTTCATATGCAAAAAAAATTTTTGCGCTAGCTTACGTGGTTGCAGTGCTACCGGGATTTAAAAATAGTTACGCAAAACAGAGTGTGTCCGCTCCGATCAGCTCTAAAGGGTTAATATATTGCAACAACATGGGAATAGAGCAGCTGCCAGAGAATTCAACATTAATGAATCAATGGTACAGAAGGAAGCAAGAAGAATGAGTTTAAAAAAGTTTGATTTATCTGACTGCTTTGTTTCGCTTAATGTGCGTTATAATCCCGTGCACCTTATGGTCCGAAAAATGCGTACTGCACACTGCAGTTTAATGTTGCAAAGCACCTCTTTTTAACTTCAGTGGATATTATACATGGTTATGCTCAGGATATGTCAGCCCATTTCTAGTGGAAATGCCTTTTGTTTAAACTTTCAGCAAAGAATTTGCATTTGCACTGTTACATTTTTATAAAGCTTTAATGTACATAAAAACCAGCTTCTTGTTTAAGTGAAACTAAATGGAAGGTTGTCTTTTTGCGCTAGTAATGTTGTGGAGTTGTATTTTGTCTCGCATCAATTATATCGTCAGTTATATCGTTATCGCAAATTTTCAAATATATATCGTGATAAATATTTTTGGCCATATCGCCCTGCTCTACTGGATAGCAGCCATGAGACGGCTTGATATCCAGTTTGCTTCCATCTCCAGATATCTGTTGGTGTGCTCCAGACATTTTTACTCCGGCAAGTTCTGTACGTTCATATCACTCTTTATAGCTTAATAATATTATCGTTGGGGTTCTTGGAGGTTATAGAAATTGCAAACAAACATAGAATTGAGTGACTGTTGGAGACAGACATACGTGCTATGTAACGATTTGCTAACTCTTTCGCACAACTGTAGGGAAGCCTGCCTATGAAATGAATCAAACAAATCCAAACTGGTTACCAACGTTAAACATAGGGCACTCCGAAATCTGAACGTGAGGGTTAGGGTCAGGGTTAACAAGATACGTGAAGATATCGAGGTAGGACAGTGGCGGTAAGTACTCTGGGTCTTTACTCCACTGCCGTATTTCATAGTCCACACCAGAGACGGAAGCAGACATCTGAAACACCCGGGGCTTAGCCCTAAAGGGTAGTATGGATGTGGGATTCTTTTTTTTTCTTCTTTTTTTTTGGGGGGGGGGGGGGGGGTAGACATTACTGAAAGATTAATTGGAGCATAACTGAGCCACTGTGTGAGATTTTGTTCAAAAAAGACAGACTTCATATAGGAAAAAGTATATATCACATATGCAGGACACCTTAAACTAGTATTTTAATTAAGCGGCAAGGCAGAACAAAGTTGGGGCTGCATCAAGACACGAGGGCTAAACCCCAATTCAACCAGACCCAGAACTGATCCGGAATTAAAACAGGACTACAACAGTTCAAAATCAGGACCACTTAGGACTTAACCAAGACAGAACCAGAATCAGAACTAGATGATAGTAGCACTAAAAATCATCATAGACCCGCACTACACTTATTTTTTTAATTCTACCAAAAGTACACTATTTACATTCAGAAAAGTTTATATAATTATTTAACCTTCATAAGCCTGCATAACTTAATAAATATTTAACTTGAAAAGTAACAAACCTGAAAAGAAACACTAGGTACGAGATACACAAGTACCTATGATACGGATTTTGGTAAACAACCATTTGACTAACATGTGTTTCTCACCTGCTCTTGTTCCCTTACTGTTCTGTCCTCATTCTCCTCTCTCTCCCTCTCTCTCCCTCTTTGTGCTGACAATCATCAAATATACAGTTGAAACCAGATATTTACATACTCTTCAGATCAAAACAGATACACTTTTTTAATTGTAACATCAAATCAGACTACCGTAATTGTCGGGCTATAAGCCGCTACTTTTTGCACAAGCTTTGAACCCTGCGGCTTTTAGTCAGGTGCGGCTTTTCTATGGATTGTCCATGATTTTTATCATATCATAAGACAATTTTTTTTGTTTGTTCCGCTGTTGTACGGCACTACGTTGCCTGGCGGAAGGGCATGTGATCAGACACACAGTATCGGGGTTCAAGAGTGGTATGTTGGTCACGTGTCCATCCGCCAGGCAACATAGTGCTGTACAAGTAGCACGAAAAACAAACTTCAAATTAACGCTACGTGTTCTGCGGGAGTCGTGTATGGTGTGCGGCAATAAACTTGCGAAAAGCAAGTTATGCTCAATTCCACCGGTGGAATCTGACAGCGTGGAAAAGTGTGAAAACATCCATGATCACCAACGGATGTCGAAGGGCTGGACTGCTGCATGATGGAGAGGAGGACACCACGGCCTTTCTGAGGGTGTTCGACTCCGACACTGACAACGAGGATTTCTTTGGTTTTGTAAGTGACAACGAAGGAAAGAAGCTGAGAGTGGATGACGTAGCCATCCTGAGCCTGTTCGTATCCGACACTGGAGGAGAGGACTTTGGTGGTTTTAGTGCGCAGGAAGATGGTGGTGAATGACTGACTTTTCTTCTTGTTAAAGCCGTGTCACTGCACCTGAGCCTAAAAGGTAGTCCGAATCCATTTTTCTGGTGTGCTGTAGGTTATTGTTATGTACTACATTTGTTACTCATTTATGAAGCACAGTACATGTTTCCTACTTGTAATTACCGCTACTTGTACATATACCTAAAAAGTTATGCAAATATGTACCCATAACTTGTTTTTCAAAATATTAATAAAAGAGGTGTGTCTCCAAACAGCCATCTCTTTCCTGACAATTCGCTTTGTGCATATTCTCTTACATATGATAAGTCAACATTGAAACACCTGCGGCTTTTAGTCAGGTGCGGCTAATGTATGTACAAAACAGGATTTTCTCCTGATTTTAGCTTGTGCGGCTAATATTCAGGTGCGCTTTTATAGTCCGGGAAATACGGTAAATGTTTATTTTTTTAGATTGATAAATATAAAAAACACATTTGTTAACTTTAAGAGTAAATAGAGAAACTATCTGTATTTCTTAATTTTAAATGGCACCAAATTGTATTCAAAATTGAGCCACACTTATGGAGCTCCACAATCCTTTTCCTGGTGTTTTGGTTGACATCTCTTAATTTTCCATTTCAAAGAAACAGGCTCTGTGTTTTGTCTTATATGCATCCACAGCTGTTCCACCAATTTACTCACATGGACTCTACTAACCTATCAGAAGCTTCTTCAGCGCAGAATGGAATCGTCTGGAGTTTTTTTATTAATTAACAATAAACTTAGTGTACATGTACTCCTAAATTTGATGAAAGTGATAAAAAAATAGACAGCTCTGTCTCTCTTTATTCTGACATTTAACTAAGTCAAAAGATATTTCAATATTTATTTATCTAAAACAAAACAAGTTTACTCTAAATTGATGTTGTACAGTAAAAAAATGTTCTTGTGTTTTCCATAAAGTGTATGTAAATATCTGGTTTCAACTGTGAATATACTGCTGTGTATTGAAAGTCCTCTTGTTTTGCATAGATATACTGAACAACATACAAAGCATAATATATAAAATAATATCTACCTGAGTTTTTTCTTTGAAAGAAGCTCCTTATGTCCATTCTTGTATATCAGTGCATTACTGAAACAGATTTATTTAGCCGTGGAGGGAAACAACTGAAAATATGAAATAAACACACATGTAAGCTAAGACTCTCTAAAGAAACAGCATTGTTGTTGTTCGGCTTTTCATTTCGCCATTTGTTGATTAACTTGAAGAGCAAGTAACGTAATACTGGTCAAGTGATCAGTTTGATATCAATCTTTCGTGATACACCGTCATATTTACATTTTTTGTACAGTATGAATGATTTACTCTGGTACCTGGTCAATCTTCAGTTCTCCTCTGTCTGCCTAGCTCAGTTTCTCCAACAGCGCACTTGCAGTAGTGATGTGTCGGTCGCGAACGAAATGGCTCTTAGAGCCGGCTCTTTGGAGTGAACGACGCGAGCCGGCTCCTTATTGGGAGCCGGTTTTTTTCTCTCTCTCTCTCACTTTTTTTCAGCGTCACTCCGCACGCGAGCCTTGTGCTTTGCGCTGGAAAGAGGGGGGAGGGGCAGTAGTTACACTGGCAGTACCACAGGAACAGAGCCGGAGGGAAACAGCCAGGGACATCAACGTCACATTAGAAAGGTATAGTAATCATCCAAAACTATATTCAGTTGCGGATGATAAAGGATTCAGAAAGTTTATTCATGCAGGCCCAAATGGCAGAGAATATGCATGTTCTTTTTGTTTTCATATTTTAATTTATATTTAATTGTGTTGTGGTTTGCAGTGTTTTGTGTTCTTTCACTTTAAATTTGTTTAAAAGGAAAAAAGCTGAAAATTTAAATAGTTAAAAGTTGAAATGTAAATAGTTGGTTTTTGTATTAAATTATTTATTTATTACATTTTGTGTGGAGTGAATAAATAAAAGTATATTTACAGTGGCCCCTAGAGACAAAGCACGTAAAAACTCCAAAACACGTACAAAAGACAACAGAAGTGCTCCAGGATGCTCGGGCGCAGTGTTGAGCTTTTGTTACCTAGTGGCCACACAAGCCAGCAAGTACCAACGACCGGATTTGGTGTGTCGTAGTAACAGGTAAATGAGCTCTTTTTTAAATTATTTGAATATATATATGAGTGCCTGTGTATAAATACACAAACAATACACACATGCTTTCAATTGTGTAATTTAAGTGATCTAGGTAGCTGTTTTGAAAGTTCAGTTAACGCTAGAAATGTGTTTTGGAGTTTGTACGTGTTTTGTCTCTAGGGGCCACCGCATATATTTATATATAAACATATATAAATAAAACCACTTCTTTTTTTACATTAGTAATTCCTTTTGTGCATAATTTTATATTATTGTTAATAATAAATTAATTAAAGCAACAAAACAACCTGAAGAGCCGGTTCGGAGCCGAAAGAGCTGACTCTTTTTAGTGAGCCGAGCTGAAAGAGCCGGAAATCCCATCACATCGTCACTGCGGGGCGATTGTGGCTCAAGAGTTGGGAGTTCGCCTTGTAATCGGAAGGTTGCCGGTTCGAGCCCCGGCTTGGACAGTCTCGGTCATTGTGTCCTTGGGCAAGACACTTCACCCGTTGCCTACTGGTGGTGGTCAGAGGGCCAGTGTCGGCAGCCTCGCCTCTGTCGGTGCAGCCCAGGGTGGCTGTGGCTACAATGTAGCTGCCATCACCAGTGTGTGAATGGGTGGATGACTGGATATGTAAAGCGCTTTGGGGTCCTTAGGGACTAGTAAAGCGCTATATAAATACAGGCCAACAATCATGTTTTTGCGGTCCCACTTGCAGATACTCAAAAATTCAAACAAAGCTCATAAAAAAATAAACAGATGAATAAAAACAGTTTCTCTAAATACAGGCCATTTACCATTCACTAACTCGCAGGCAGTAGCTGCCCCGTCATGCTTAGTGCCTGAGCTCAGATCATACCAATATTAGGGGGGATTTACGCACAGTCGTAAACACATACACATACAAATCCTGATTTACAAGTACAAAATATTTATGATCACATTTTGAGCCCATACTTGAGCTTTGCCAGAAAATAGCGCGTCAGGCCAAAATCCTTTCCACGCCCACCCCTGTGACATCACGCTCCAAAGCCTCCTTCTCAGCAAGCTTCCACTACTCTCACCCTGGAGTTGCGCTCCCCCAGGCTTGTACCTGTGGCTTCATGTCCTGGGGTGGGGGTTGGTTATTCTCCTGCCCTGCACCCCATCCTTTTGTTCATATTCCAAGACTATTTTTCTTTATGTATTCTTTCCCCCCAGCAACCGCCATATTATGATGTTGCAAGCAATCACAAACTCTACAGTGTGTCTAACTCCAATGTCTACCAAGCAATCTATTATTCTCAACAGAGCTAAACTCAGCATAAACTGAACCCACATTAAAGTTAGCTCGATGCTTACCTTTAGACGAGCCCACAAACCGAGAGAAACTCCGTGATGAAGCTGGAACTCTTTCCAAACACAGGAAACAGATCAGGGAGCAGAGACCCACGTTGTTCCTGTAAGTTTACTACTTTACTCCCGTTTCATGAAAAAGCAGCTCTCTCTGCTCGACTCCTCTCCTACACACACACTTTGCTCCTCCCCCTTTACCCGGCTCCGCTGTGATTTGTTGCTGTGCGGTCACGTGACTCAGCTGCACAACGTAACCCAGTGGAGCGTTATTTCAAAAGTAGCGCCAATCTCCTTTTCCTAAACTCTTTTCCTTGGCCTCGATGAAAACGTCATCGTGGGGAGGACAACTGCTGAGATGTCAGGGAAAGAGAGGAGCGGTGCTGAGAATTGGAACAGCCTTACGCTCGTCTCTCTGTAACAACGTGACACCGGATGTCCGCCTGTTGAAACTACATTGTGCAGAAGATGGACTACAAAACATCTTACTTCGTCACAATGTGTTCTAACCCTGTTGTTTTATGGAGGTTATATAAACAGGAACAGCCTGTTAAAAATATTGCTTCATTATTGAGTTTGAATTTTAAAGAAGAACAAACAGTTAGGGTCAGATTTACTAACATCTGCAGCAGGTCAAACACGTCTTTTGATGTTAAAGAGCTGCTAGGTTTACTGAAGAGACTGTCCTAAAACTCTCCAGTCAGTCCTCAAGCTGTGTTTTGAGGTGAGCCCCACTTATTTTTACTTATTTATAGCACAGCAAAGAGTCAGCTGTTCACAGATGCTCTCCAGCTGATTTTTACTGAACTGAAGTGGCTTCTTCATAGAGAGATTAAAGCACACTGTTAGTAGATCATCCTGTAATTGTGACATCACAATAATTTGCCTCACTTTACAAATCTGTAACTTCTATAACATATAAAATTAAATATATAATACAATAAGTACTTTGTGAAGGACTTTGCTGACATCTTGGCTGAATACATGCCAAAATATGATTGTGTTCCTATTGTTGGGGGCTTTGATATTCATGTGTGTTGTCCTGATATGCCCATTGCAAAGGGCTTTTAAGGCCTTACTGATTCTTTTAATGTGGTGCAATGTGTGACCTGTCCCACACATGAATGTGGACACACACTTGATCTTGTTTTATCTCATGTTTTGTTTTGGTTTTTTTTGTTTTGTTTTTAATGTAGAGATTTGTCATGCTGTGTTTTCTGACCACAGTCCTGTGATGGTTGAAGTTCCTCTTGCCTGTACCTCAGTTAAACCTCACGCTGCTGCTCGGCGCTGACGAGTTTTTAACTCCTCCCTTGCTGAGCAGTTTTCATCAGTTTTAACCAGAACTGCAAAATCCCAGATTTTTAATGCAGCCAGAACTGAGCTCATGATTTTATTCCACCTGCCAGACTGCTTTGGACTGCTTTGCACATGGCTTAATTAAAATCCAGCCATTCTAAAACTAAATCTGAGCCCTGGCTGAACGACACGACCCGAGCTGTAAGACACGAGTGCCGTCGAGCTGAGCACATATTCAGATGTAGCCCCAAATTTTTTACATACTGTAGTCAAACACCTGTTTAAAAAAAACCTGTTCTTGATCTTACGATTCTTGCAAATTACAGGCCTTTCTTCTAACTACCTTTTCTTTCCAAAATTCTTGAAAAGAGAGTTGACAGTCAATGAATGACCTTCCTGAAAAAGCAAAATGTTTTACACGTTTTCAAATTTGGTTTTAAACCCTTTCATAGGCAGCACGGTGGCACGGTGGTTAGCACTGTTGCCGCACAGCAAGAAGGTCCTGAGTTCAATTCCACCATCAGGCCGGGGTCTTTCTGTGTGGAGTTTGCATGTTACAGATGATGAGTTCAAACAGGTGCCATTCATACAGGTAACGAGTGGGGGACAGAAAAGCGTCTTACAGAAGACGTTACAGGTCTGTGAGAGCCAGAGATTTTCCTTGTTTGAGGTGACCAAATACTTATTTGCCACCCTGATTTATGAATAAATTCTTTACAAATCCTACCATGTGGATTCATGGATATTTTTTTCACATTCTGTCTCTCACAGTTGAAGTGTACCTCTGGTGCAAATTACTGACCTCTGTCATCATTTTAGGTGGGGGAACTTGCACAATCGGTGGCTGACTAAATACTTTTTTGCCCCACTGTAAGCACTTCCACGCTTTAAACGCTGCACGGTCCTACTTTCTCCTGCACTCCATATTATCCGTTGTTGATCTGCATACGTCTGCTGCTGCCACAAACGTCGCATGCTCATACGTCATTGTCACGAGACACTCTCACAAACAAAATCACGGTTTAGTAACACAGTAAGGCAGCATGCTTATGGGAAATGCTCTTCCTGGGATCTTCCTTTCCAATGTACGATCACTCAGGAATAAGACAGACGAACTGGCCCTGATGAGAAGCATGAACAGAGACTTTGCCTCCTCCTGTATGTTATGTTTTACGGAGACGTGGCTCTGTGAGGACATCCCGGACAGCGCGCTAAAGCTGGATGGTTTTCATCTGCTGCGTGCGGACCGGCAGGCCGCTCTCTCTCTGGTAAGACCAAAGCTGGAGGTGTCTGCTTCTACATTAATAGTGGCTGGTGCACAGATGTAACAGTGATTGCTCAGCACTGCTCTCCCTCTCTGGAATACCTTTTTATTCACTGCAAACCGTTTTATTCTCCGCGGGAGTTTGCTTCATTCATCCTGGCCGCTGTTTACATCCCGCCAGATGCGGATGCGCAGGCAGCTCAGTGCGCACTCGCGGAGCAGATTCTCCACACGGAGCGGACATTCCCGGACTCTCTCATCATTGCTCTTGGGGACTTTAACAAAGCCAATCTGAGCCATGAGCTTCCCAAATACAAGCAGTATATTAAATGCCCGACCAGAGAGGAGAGGACATTAGACCACTGTTACAGCACGATCAGCAGGGCCTATCGCGTGGTACCCCGCGCTTCACTCGGACTTTCTGACCACGTCATGATCCACCTAATCCCCGCGTACAGACAGAGGCTGAAGCTCTCCAAACCTGTCGTGAGGACCAAAAAACTGTGGAGCAACGAGGCTGTGGAGGAGCTTCGCACGTGTTTGGAGTCTACAGACAGGGACACAATGAAGGCTGCTTCTAACAGCTTGGACGAGTTTACGGACACTGTCACCTCCTATATCCACTTCTGTGAGGACAGCATTGTGCCATCACGCACCAGGGTGAGTTATAACAATGACAAACCCTGGTTTACTCCTAAACTCAAAAAGCTGTGGCTGGAAATAAGAAAGGCGTTCAGAAGCGGAGACAGAGACTGCTACAGAGAGGCCAAGTACAGGTTCACTAAAGAAGTGGACATTGCTAAACATCAGCACTCTGAGAAGATGCAGCAGCAGATCTCAGAGAATGACTCGGCCTCTGTGTGGAAAGGTTTTAGGAATATCACAAACTACAAGCCTAAAACCCCCCACTCCACTGATGACTTGCTCTTAGCCAACACCCTTAACGACTTCTACTGCCGTTTTGACGAGCCATCAGGCAGCCTTCACACCTCCAACGGCCCCAACAATAGAGACACTTTGGACACTCATTCCCCCACCTCTCCCCCCTCCATAGAGCCATCACCACCTTCAAACACTTCACCTACAACACCCCCCTCCTCACCCCACACAAAAGAGGATTTCACACCACCCCCTCCCACCACAACTCTTCATATTCATGAAGCAGATGTGAGGAAGCAGTTTAAGAGTCTGAATGCTCGAAAAGCTCCCGGCCCAGACGGTGTGTCTCCTGCCACCCTCAGACACTGTGCAAACGAGCTGGCCCCAGTGTTTTCTGGCATTTTCAACTCCTCACTGCAGGCATGTCATGTGCCTGCCTGCTTCAAGTCCTCTACCATAATCCCTGTCCCCAAGAAACCTAGGATCACTGGACTAAATGACTACAGACCCGTGGCTCTGACATCTGTGGTCATGAAGTCATTTGAGCGCCTGGTTCTCTCCTATCTCAAGACCCTCACGGCCCCCCTCCTGGACCCCCTGTAGTTTGCATACAGAGCCAACTGGTCTGTAGATGACGCCATCAACATGGCCCTACACTTCATCCTGCAGCATCTGGACTCCCCAGGAACCTACGCCAGGATCCTGTTTGTGGACTTCAGCTCTGCCTTCAACACCATCCTTCCAGACCATCTCCGAGGCAAGCTTTCCCAGATGAATGTGCCTGATCCCATCTGCCGGTGGATCACTGACTTCCTGACGGACAGGAAGCAGCATGTGAGGCTGGGAAAGAATGTCTCGGACTCCCGGACCATCAGCACCGGCTCCCCTCAGGGCTGTGTTCTTTCTCCTCTGCTCTTCTCCCTGTACACCAACTGCTGCACCTCCACCCACCAGTCTGTCAAGCTAATCAAGTTTGCAGATGACACCACCGTTATTGGACTCATCTCGGACGGGGATGAGTCTGCCTACAGGAGGGAGGTTGAACGTCTGGTGTCCTGGTGCAGCCACAACAACCTGGTGCTGAATGCCCAGAAGACAGTGGAGATTATTGTGGACTTCAGGAAGCACACAGCCCCACTCCCCCCCATCATCCTGACTGACACCCCCATCACCTCTGTGGACTCATTCCGCTTCCTGGGTACCACCATCACCCAGGACCTGAAGTGGGAGCCCACCATCACCTCCGTCATTAAGAAAGCCCAGCAGAGGATGTACTTCCTGAGGCAGCTGAAGAAACTCAACCTGCCAACACGGACGATGATGCAGTTCTACACTGCAATCATCGAGTCCATCCTCACCTCCTCCATCACTGTGTGGTACGCTGGAGCCACTATCAGGGACAAACAGAGACTGCAGCGTGTTGTGCGCTCTGCTGAGAAGGTGATTGGCTGCAGACTCCCATCTTTGCAGGACCTGTACACCTCCAGGACACTGCGGCGTGCAGCTCGGATCTCAGCTGACCCTTCTCACCCTGGACACAGTCTGTTTGACCTGCTCCCCTCAGGCAGGAGGCTCCGGTCCATTCGCACCAGAACCTCTCGCCATAAGAACAGTTTCTTCCCTCTGCTGTCGGACACATGAACATTAACCGTATGACTGTTCCCACCACTAACACATGACCCTACGCTGTGTTCACTGCATCATTCCATGTTTGGCACTGATCACCACCTGCACTCACCACCTGCACTCATGTATATATCATGTATATATCTATCTACTTAGCACTTTTAATTCTTATTCTCATTTTTATTTTCATGTCTATTTAAGCGTAATTTATGACACTATGTTTGCACTGAAGCACCGCAGCAATTTCCTAATGTTGTAAACCTGCTCAACATTTGGCAATAAAACCCTTTCTGATTTTGATTCTGATTCTGAAAGTAACAGTAATCTAATTACTTTTTTGCAATACTAATCCCTTACTTAACTCGTTACTTGAAAAAAGTAATCCGATTACAGTTACACATTACTTATAACGCATTACTGCCCATCTCTGCTGATGACTGACTGGAACAGTATGATTCACATTTTACATTAACACCATCCTCACACATGGTTTACATATGGCCACTAGAGGGAGATGTTGGACTTTAAACACTAACATGGATACAAGCAGATCATCAGTGATGCTTCCTCAGTGTGATGACTCCTCCCTCTCTGCTTGTTTCTTCTTTCCCCCTTTCTTATTTCCTGTTGTGCATATCATTGATTTCCCTACTGAGCTCTTCTCCTCGTCTCCTCCATCCTCCTGCCCATGACTGGATTGCCAGATTACTAATAATGTTTTGATATCAATTAAATATGACTTTTGACACAGCTTCATCATAATTAGTTGTGTTAAAACACAACTAGAGCTTTATTTCAAGTTTTCAGATGTAAAAGTGCTCATGGCACGTTTTATATTTAGGGACACTTTGAATTAAATTCACAACACAGACAGATGTCACAAATGCTACACCTCTACATCGTGCATCATAGGTGCTCTGGTAAGCCCTGACATGGTATTTTGAATTGATTATTTTTGTTGTAAAAATTTGTCTTTGGTATGTTTCCTGTTTTATTTTGGAGTTTTACTTCTTTAAGGCAGAAGAAGTCACTTTGATGATGATGAAACGTTTCTCCAGCTAAAAACGCTGTGTCCAGAGTTACACTGGATCATCTCTGCAGCAGGAGGACAAATGAGCACCTGATGTGACAAACATCTTTCTTCTTACTCCTTCCTTTAAAATCACAGCCTCTAAACTGAAACAATGTTTTTCATGGTTCTCCTGTGAAGTATCTAAGCTTTTCTTGTCACAGACCCACATAACCAACATCCACCATCACATAATGAACCAGAGGAGTGTGAAAGCAGGCTGATTTTCCAAGCACCGAGCTCCTTCGAGTCCTTCACTTCATTATTATCTCCAACTTCACCACATACAAACTGACAGATTAGTGTGCACTGGGTTAAACTGTCTGGTTCTGGCACTGACATGAAAAAAACAGGTTCAACATCATAATCAGAAGTTAAATACGTAACTTTGTTTTTTCTCAGTGGGCTGGATTCTGAGAATACGTTTTACAACTTTATTGGTATCTACATGCATGAACGCAAGACAGCGATGATAAGAAAAAGGAGATGTGAGTGGTCCACGTGTAAAACGCGCAGCCCCAAGTTTTAAACCAGCCTCGTTTTCACTTTAATGTCTGGCTGATGACGCATGAACCATGTGTGAGACGTGTATTTACAGCTAAATTAGAGTATGTGAATAAAGTGTGTCTGTGTGACTCTCTGGGTGAAACTGAGAGAGTGCCAGTGGGTTTGTGGGGTGATGCGACCGGAAATCTGCTGCATGAAACTGATGAAAAATCCACTTTCTTTATGAGACAGAAAAAGAGAAAGCAGGAAGGAGGTATTTGTGGCTCTGAGAGACAAAGTGAGGGAGATCAACCTGCGGCTTTTCCTTCCTGCTCATCTTTAAACTAAAAAATAACACAAATGAAGGTTTGTGGTGTGATGGTGATGCATATTTGTACGTCCCAAAGTTCTGGTCGAAGCATTCGTTGGAAATTCAAAAGAAGCTGTGAAAACCTCCACGCCTGAAGACTTTGAAGAAACACCCACCAGCGTGTGAACACTATGCTCATTCCTTTCCGATGAACAGCCCACTGAGAACGACAAGCTGAGCCTGCTGTTCACGTGTTTTTTTCTCATTCGGCTTCCTGTACGTTAAGACCGAGTCTGACAACAGGAAGTTGCAGCGACCTGAACCAAACCTCAAACAGCGAGGTGTTTGAGTTTTCAGTACCACGAAGATCGACTCAGACGCTCGCCTGGAGTCTCTGAGGCTGCTGAGAGACGAGGAAAAAGCCATCTCAGAGTTTGAGGCTGTTTCTGTTCCACCTTTAGGAAGAGGTCAGCCAGTTTTCAGACGAGGGATTCAGTCGACCGGATCTCGATTCATGAGTCTTCGTTCCTCGTTTGGTAAGAATGAAAAGTCTGTAACAGGCAAACTTGTAGAAATCCTTCTGCAATCGAAAACGGGCGATTTAAGAAAAAAAATTATGGGGGGTTGGAACCAAACTGGGCCTATAGTGTATTTAATATCACTGCTGAGAATAAGTGTGAACTTTGACTACAAAAAAATGAGAAATTAAAGATATCACCACCACATTTACCTTTAAATCTCTTTATTTAGAAGCAAAACAACAGAATTATTTGTGTGCTATTCTCAGTCTCGTGTTCTCCTCTTATGGACCGAAACCACACAATCGTTGGCTTTTTCTTCATTTTCATATTTCTCTATTTTTCCTTTAACTGAGCTCCTTTTTAGTGTAATTTCTTACCTTTCTGAGATTTGATTTTAACCTTTTGTTGCTCTCACACAACAATTTTCTCGATTTCTTCTTGTTATTTAATAAGAAATCGTCTCAAAGTGCAGCAGTACAACAGAGCATCTTTATAAATGTCAGACTCAGGAAACCATCTGAGTTTTTTTTTTCCATTTCCTGTTCAGTTTCCTGTTTGCAGCACATCACTTCTCTTTAAGCTTCATCTCTGCAGCCAAAGCTGATCAACAGGAGGCTCTGAGACTCAGTGAATATGAGAAAATGACTCACTGCCTGTGTAACATGCTCAAACCTCTGATTCATTCAGAGAAGGGGGGGGGGGGGGGTCGGCTGATCTTTTGGCTGCTCCTTATTTTTGTCACAGCAGTTTCAGCCCATTCGACAAGCTGAAATAAGAAGCTTTGCAGACAGTCAGGAATGCGTGTGACAGCGAGCAGCGACATTTCTGGGACTTTGGGGCTCGTGTAAAAGCAGAGGATCTGCTGCTCTCTCTTATTTGGCTCCCTGAGTTTCAATGCTGATGCAGTCTGCTGGTCTTCGGCGGCTTCTTAAAAAGCTGCCCGTGGATCAGGATGCTGACTGTGAAGGTTTTTATCATTTTTGCTGCCATTTTTAGTTTTGCCGAAATTTTGAAACAGCCTGTTTACACATGAAAACTAACAAAAATGAAAACTACCAGATCAGATTTTTAAAGATCCTTGAAATATCTAGTTCTGAAGTCTTGTTGAAGTTTGTAGGGATTCTCTGGGCAGTAAATATTAAACCCATTATCAGGCTTCATAATCGGGGCCTCTGACTTCCTGACTTATTTTCATGAACTGAACACCATCTGACTTCCTCACAGATCACCCTGAGTATGTATGAAAAAAGTCAGCAAAGGTAGGTTTTCTGACTGTTAGAGGTAGAATGTAGCTTATTTACTCTACTACTAAAGTACACCTTTAATGTACTTGTACTTCGATCAAAATACTTCTATGTTCTGCTGCTTTCTAAACATTGGGTGGGTGTACTCCAAAACATTAATTTTAAAGCTTTTCGCACTTCTTATTTTGCAGATTTTCAAATAAAAATCCAAATAAAGCAGTGTAGAGGTCAGTAACTTATGCCAAGCATAAATCATGTTTGTTTTCTTTTACGGTGTTTTCTGGTGTGATACTATGATCCTGATAACACATTGTTTAAATAAAATACTCTGTTCTAATCTTATTATCAAAATCCAGTCACGTGACCTCATCTCTCGTTAGCCTTAAAGTAGTTGGCACATGGGTACATGCTAATGTGAAGAAAATGAGATAAAAACATTGTGTGATTGCATGTTTATTACATATTACCGGACACGGGTTTTACTGAGATAATTCAGGCTTTTTCTTCTTAAAATCAGCCGTTGAAAAAAAAAATTTTCTCCGGACTTCCTCCATCGCTGCACACTCAAACAGAGACAGAAACTAACTAACTAAGACTCTAACGTGTCTGACTGATCATCAGGTAATAGGCAAATATCAAAAAAAAGTTTCTCTCAGTGAGAGTGTGAGCTTAAAGATGTGGCTGTAGAGTCTTTCCTGTCGTCTGCTCTTACTCACCCACACTTTAGTGTCGAGATCTTTGCGTTAGACATGAGTTGGTGGAACAGATTAGGCTTTCGTTTGCTCTTCCCCCCCACTCTCTCACCCCCTCTGTGGGCAATCTGTCACCAGGGGTAATCCTAAAGTTTGGGCGGCCCCATCAATAAGCTGCCTTCACTCCTCCTGGCCATAACCAGTGCTAAAAAACTGACTCTGACTTAGATTTTAGTAAATATTAATTTACTGTTACAAAACATAACTGCTATCTGTTCATTATTAATCTCATATTTTTATATTATTTAAGTAATTAATTTATAAGATTAAACTTTAAAAAAAGAACAATACAAATGTAAAATATGTCTTTATAAATCGAGGTATCAGATATTGCTATTTTGTCAAAGCTCAGGCATCCTCACTTGAAACTGGAACCAGAAACAACAATCTTTTCTTTACTTGCAGATCTTTTCTGCAAGTGAAGAAATCCGACTAGTTTCTTATTTTACTTTGTTCCATGATCGCCAAAACTTGGAAGAATTTATTTTACAAGATACTGCACAAAAACTAAAAAAAAAGAATCCACTTCATCAGATGTCACTGAGTAGTTCATTCTAAAAATAAACTCTCGTCTTCCACTCTTGTCCTGTCCTTCTTACATCTTTCTAGATCTCCCACATTGATGAGTTTTTCCTCTGTCTCTCTCTGGGATGGTAACTGTGCATTAGGTAGCAGACAAACTATAAAACGTTGCTCAAAAACGGTACTGCTTTACTTACATCTGCACCATGAAAAAGTCACAGGCGGCTACTGAAAACATTACACTGCAGAGAAACCCCAGAAACACCAGCAGTGTGATCACATGTTCTGAATGCAAAGAGAACTAATGAACTCTGTGTTCAAACCCTACAGCTGAGACCAATGTGAGGAAGCTTTCCACACATCCAACATACTCTGAATGTTCACTGTGGAGAGAAACTATTCTTCTTTCTTTTTGTTTTTTCAATTTTATTTATATAAAATCTGCAACGCCAACAGCACAACAGCAGTCGCCTCAAGGCGCTTTATATATATTCTCCACTAATGTCTGATTTCATATGTTTCAGCTCTGACTTCACTAAAGATGATAAAGATCTTGATAACCTAAACAAATAAGGCTTCATAAAAGACCAAACAGGACTGCTGATACATTCTGGATGACATTAATGACAATATTATCCCTTTACAAAAATTATAGGGCTGAATCTGGTGGTCTTGTGCAATTACATTTTGTAATGCTTTTAAACAGCAGCAACAACAAACTGGAAATCACCGATACCGCTGAGTAGTTGACCCAGTTTCAAAGCTACGTTTGCTGTAGCTCTCATACAGCCATAAGATCTCAGACTAAATAAAGATCACTTTTAAACCATAACATGATGTCTTTATTACATGATTTTAAGACAAATAAACAATTCTGGAGTCGTGTATACATAATAATTGCATAACATTAATAAACATTTTTATGTATTTTTATTTATGAATTATTTTCATTCTTTTCAGTAGATTACATCAATATTTGATAGTTCCTGTGGTCAGACGGCGATGCAATGTTCACACGTTAAAGGACTTTTATTCCATCTTGTGGCACATGGTGAGCTTATCTTTATTGGCCTGGAGGTTATAGAGTCTAACAATTTTACCACGAAGATAAATGGTATGGTGATTTGTTCAACAGTATATTACTGTACTGTATGTATGTTATGGCTCAAGTTGCAGTTGTACAAATACATATTCATTAAAATGACATTCAAATAACGTCAAAGTGCTTTTCATCTACTGAGCTTTCACTTTTGAACCTCATTTGACCCTTTTCATTGTATGTTTGACATCTCTAATTAATTTCTCATTTTGGCAACAGTACAGTGAATTGTATAATAATGGTTTAAAGATGAATCAAGCTGTTCTTTTTAAGCAAGGTGAGGTTAATGTTAAAGATCTGTAGGTCTTTTTGCATGCTAGCCAAATAAGAAGGCCCAGAGGGCCAATACACAGGGACAGACAACCATTCACACCTCGTGGAAATTTGGATTATCCAATCTAACCTATCCCCACAAGCTGCATGTCTTTGGATGGTGGGAGGAAGCCGGAGTACCCGGAGGGAACCCACGCAGACACGGGGAGAACATGCAAACTCTACACAGAAAGACCCCGGCCTGATGGTGGAATTGAACTCAGGACCTTCTTGCTGTGCGGCAACAGTGCTAACCACCGTGCCACCGTGCTGCCATGACATCTGGGATAGGCTCCAGCCTTCTTTTAGTATTTTTAGTCAGATGGCAAAAAAAAGATGATGTCATCAGCATAAAAATGCACACTGAAGACCTGAAAAATGAACGTAAGAATTGGACTGAGCTACAGGAGTGGAGAAGGGGACTTAAAGTAAATAAAAACTTGAATATTTCAAGTATCAGTTGATTTAGCATACAAGTTTTTCAAAGCACTAGAGGTTCTTTTCCACTGATGACATCAGAGGGCTGCCTCGGCCTCAGGAGGTGTGGTAACTCCCCACGGCATGCTGGGTAAATAGTGTGCCAGCCACTCCCCCCAGCTGCTCCTTGGCTCTTCTTCTGTCTCCGCCCCTCCTCGTTTCACTTCCCACCCTCCCACCACCCAGTCCAGCTCTTCTTTACCGCCCCCCACATCCTGTCTCTCCTCCCTCAGAATCACACTGTAGCGCTTTTTGGACACTCCTTCTCCACCTCTGCTCCTCTCTCTTTCTATCCCCCGATATCCTTTTTGACCTCCATCTTCTTCAGACACTCTGCACTCCTCCACCACATCCCTCCATCCCTCTATCTCCTCCTCTTTGCTTAACAGACGGTACAAAGTCTTCTTATATACTGCTCGCTCCTCCTTCCCATTTCTTTCTCCTTCTTCCTCCCTTGTTGCTTCTCCACCTGCAGGTTTTAGAATGACAAGCTGTCCTTGTTTCCTGTCTCCTTCCCCTCCTTCACCTACATCTTCACTTTGCATACCTTCTCCTGCCTCTCTGTGGACCAAAAGAACAGAGCGATAAAGCGCCATTACTCCTTCACCTCCCACTCCCTTCCCTTCCACCCTGTTGTATGTTAAAAGCATCAGTCCTTCACTTCCTCCTCTTCTCCTCGCTAACCGCAAACATAGAGGCTTATACACTCTCCTGTACCAGATGGCCATACTAGCTAAAGTTGCCAATATACATGCAGCTGATGCCACACAGAGCACCAGGCAGCCCGCAAAAAGCCAAATGCAGAACACCCCTGCAGGCCTGGAAGAAATAGATTTTTCACGTTCCTGTTTTTCATCGGGGCTGGATTTAGTGGTGGTGGTGAGTGCCTCAGAGGCTGTGGTAGCCTCAATGGTGGTGGTTGTGACTATGTTCATTGTTGTTGTTGGCAGTGTTGTAGTTACAGCAATAGTTGTGGTTGTTTCAACAGGTGTTGTTTGAGTTTTAGTCAAATGTCTGGCAGTAGAAGTAGTAGAATGAGTGGTCAAGTCATGAAACCCAACTGTTGTTTCTGTTGTTGTCTCTTTGTGTGAATACTCTGACCATTCAATAAGGCTGGTGATAGCTTCATGCCAGGACCTTCTGATTGTTGTGTGCATTGTGTATAAATCTACAAATGTTGTGGAATCGAGAGGAGAAGAAGTAGAAGGAGCTGTGTCTGGAGGAGAAGTTGATGGATAAAAAGAGTACTGAGTAGTTGGCTGGTAGAAATCTCCTCGTGGACCAGATGCTGAACACAGATCGGATTCTTCCAGACTTGTTACAGGTGTACCTTTGTGCCGCTGGGGAGAGTCACACACCTAAAAAGACAGCGACCATTTAAAAATACTTCAGGTATAGTTTTAATATATATAATCTCCACCATTACCGATGACCCCACCACACTCAAACACATCTTTATATAGAAATGTCCAAACAGAAAAAACTGTAAGGCCAAAATGTGAGCAGCTTGATTTGAAAGGTAAGTTTCAGAAACTATGTTTAGTAGCCTCTATAACCTAAACCCTAAGTGGTTTACCAGTGACTTGTTGGATTTTAAAAAGTTAATAGCAACTGTGCAGAACCAAAAATGCCCACAGTCTTTGTGTTCTTTTAGATGTGTCTGTATTTGTTTAATTTTTCTGTTTGTAGTACATACCACGCTTTCTACATCAATCTTGATATCAGGACCATCCCGCACATAGACGTTGTATTCATAGCCATCAAGGTACCTGCGCAAATAACCAAGGGAGCAGGTGCATGACCAGGGATTGGCTGAGAGGTAGAGATAAGGTACCTCCTCCTTTTGGCTGAACCATTCATCGGGCATCATGCTGATCTGTAATGGAACAGAAACTTTAACAATTTTAGAGACAAATAACTGCTGTGCCATGAGTGGCTGCAGCTGAGAGAAGGTTTAAACTTGTATTCACATACTCCTTGGTGTGTATTTCCCACCTTGTTTTTCTCCAGGTAGAGAGTTTCTATGGCTGGGAGGGGGTGAAGCATACTTTGAGGAAGCACCTTGATGTGATTAGATGACAGGTCCAGGATCTAGAGGGAAATAAAGAAAAAAAAATGTGACATTGAAGCTACTGAAATACAAAAAAAAAATCAAAAAATCAGCTGATTGATGCACCTGAACCACAAAAAAATCAACTTGCTCAATTTTCTTCTGTATATTAATTTACATGAATGCACTTTCTACTGGTTTGAGTCTAAATACACAAAAAGTTTATTTAAAAGAAAATAATCCACACGTGGACACTCACACCAGAAATCAATTTTATACTTTGTACCCCTCTTATATCACGTTTTGCCTTCAGAGTTGCTTTAATTCTTCATGGCATGGATTCAACAAGGTTCTGGAAACATTCCTCAGAGATTTTGGTCCAATTAAAAAGAGAGCATCACACAGTTGCTGCAGATTTCTCAGCTGTTTATCCATGAGGTGACTCTCCAGTTCCAATACATCCCAAAGAGTCTCTACTGGCATTACATATGATGACAGTGGGGACCATATGAGTAGAGTGAACTCATTCACATGTTCAAGGAACCAGCTTGAGATGATCTGAGACTTGAGACATGGCATGTTATCCTGCTGATTTTGCCGATTCTGACCATACAGATCTAAATGGATCAAGTTTCTGCCATGTGATTGGCTGATTCTATAATTGTATTAACAAGCAGTTGAATGTGTGTATTTAACACATTAGCTGGTGAGTGGAAATGAATGACTTCAAGTCCAATCAAGTTTTGGCCATAATGAAAGGGAGCCAAGGACCACTTTGCTACACTCTTACTTCTTGAATCTTATCAGCTATGTTTCTCACTACCTTCAATTCTCAAGTGTTGATGACATGACACTGACTGTCTGTATTTTCTAAACCTCCTTTATGATTTTGCACATACTGACCTCCAGCTTAGTGAGTCCAGAAAAGGTGTGATCACTCAGAGAGTTGATAGCGTTGTTTTCCAGGTAGAGTTCAGTCAGACCTGGGCAGGCAGAGAAGGAGCCGTCAGGGAGGGAGGTCAGACGGTTTGATCCCAGCCTGAGGACACTAAGTGTGGGGAGAATGGGACTAGCAGTCGGGATTACCTCTGGAACCTGGACAACAAAACATCCCTTTGTATTAGAAGCTGACTAACTTCATGTTTTCTAAGATTCATTTACAACCACTGATGACTTTGTGGCCACTGTACAGGCAGACAGAAACCTTGTTTCCTGTGAGGTCGATCTCATAGATCTCTGGGAAGACCTGGAAGGAGGACCAGGACAGACTGGAGAACAGGTTACTGGGAAACAACAGGATCTAAAGATAGACAGAAAATGTGGAAGCCTTTAGAGCTGTGGTGGTTTCCTGTAAAGTGTCATCTCTTAAACAGGAAATTTGTGTCTCTGCTTTGGTCTCCTCCTGTCAGTCAAACACTTGATCCATTATGGGATTTAAACTTTTTTTTCAACACTTTAAACAAAATTTTCTCATTTTCCTCACTGCATGTGTTAAAATAAAGAGTGTTTAGCTGTGTAAGTGTATGGTAATTGTCTAGCTGCATGGAGAGATTAGCTAAACGTTTTTGATATTGGCTGTCAGTCTTAGCTGCAGTTGTCACAGCGGAAAGTCTGCAAATCCCAGATAATCATTTAGTTCTTGACAAAGATCCAAAATGGTCAGTTTGTCAAAACAAAGATATTAAAAAGTAAAGAGCAAGACAAGAATTTCTTCATAAATATTGTAATTACGAGAAACTAAGTCAAGTTTTACATTTTAGTAAATCCTGTGTATTTATTGGGAAAGTAAAATATGCTCACCGAATAAAATACCTACTTATAATGTACTGGTGTAACAAATTACAAAAAATGGATGCCAGGTTCATGGATATGGATAACGGAACCTAAAATGTGTTATAAGGTTGCTTACTGTGCTGCTTATTACTGTAAATTCTCAGAATGCTGCTGGTTTTTAAAGTCTGTTCAACTTCCTAAATTTTCATTCATGTCCTTTGTCAGTTTTTCTACTTTATCAAATTAATATTAATATTTACAGGTGTATCTTTTCTATTCACTAAATGTTAATTCGTCATCATTAGTATATTACTAGTTTAAGCAGTTGTAAGAAAGACATTTCTCTGCAGAAATTAATTAAACGCCGCTCATTCTGAAATTTCTGTTTTAAAGATAAACTTCAAGCCAATTACAATAAAAAAAAATAATAAAAATAAAAAAGCTCCTCGAAGGATTTATGTTTGTCATAATAAACATGTTTATTTATTAGTCACATGTTTTTAACTCATTCATCATCATTCTAATTTGTTTCAATTAAATTTGATGTCTTAAAATGGTTTAATCTAATTACAGAATTAAACTATAAATATAATTTCACACTCACAGTTTTTTTTTAAAAATTAAACGGAGTTATTTCCTTCACACTTGACTTCCTGTGGTTTGTGGCATTACCATTGTCGTGGGTTCAAGCCCCACTGCGATGTCGCTGAAGCCGGCTGCTGTGCAGTTCTCCCTGGGCCGGTGGTCCTTGTCCCGGTCACTGCGGCAACCGGCCACTGCTACTCCCATGGGAACACAGGACAGGAGGATGAGAAGGAGGAGGAGGTGCCGCATCTTCACTGAGACTCTCAGAGACTGTCGGTATGTCTCAGTCTTAGAGAAGAGATGGAGAAAGTGAAGGAGGAGATGCCTGGTAGAACAGGAAGTGAGCACTTCCTGTGTACGTGTGTGTGTGTTTTGACTGACAGCTACTGAAGCAGGAAGTGTGATAACTGTTCAGTTGACAGATTGTGTATGTTTGACTCTCCAGCCTCACGGCATGTGTGTTTCGATTTTTTCATGTCTTCTCGACAGCTTCCTCTTTGAGTGTTTCACATAATGTTTACTTGCATGTTCAAACTTCCTGCTGTTGTGAACCAGAGTCGATAAGGATGTTCTGAAGCATTCTGACAGCAGAGCTGCCAGCACTGATGTGTGGGTTACTGCAGGAAATCTGTTGAGTCAAGCGGTCTCTGTTTCAGTTAAATCCAACTGATGCGGCGTGAAAAAATAAGGCGTGTTACATTTGAAACTTCGCTGAAATAAAGTTGGATCTGCTAAAGTGAATAAACACAGTGAATAAACACAGTGTATGGCTGCAATGAACAACGTCTCCTCCATGTAAGCAAAGGAGAAAGTCTTCTCCACATCTATCCCAAAGGCAGTACTGATGTAGCCTCGGAGTAGAGCTGCTCCTCCTGAGTGTCAAATTGTGCCATTTTAGGTTGTCAGGACATTGTGAATACCCAACACTGGACAAGGAAAAGATGATGGCTCAATGGATAGAAGGATACTTTGTGACCGCTGTTAACATACTTTAACAAAGACATGTCAACCTGGCAACAAAGAAAATTGAGTTTTTAAAATAGAGGCAACCCAACCTTACCAGTATGCATAACACTACGCTTCATTTATGTGAATCTATGAATAGTTGAAGCTGTAGAAAACTGAAGTGGCCATTCTGCAGTATTAAATAGGTAAAAATGCTGTCAGCATTTATGGCTATGAGGCCTGTGTCTACTAAAAGGCAAATTGACTAATACAGGCCTTATTCACCCATTCACAAACACATTCATACACTCACTTCAGTAGCTGTATCAGGCCCAAATGTAACATAGTTTTGCAGGGAGCTAAAGAACATGAACATTGTTCACCTGGCCTCTTCATCAAGCTTGACCCTGTAACTTTCTAAGCTGGATCTGCATCCATAACGCCAACGTTTCTGGATGGGGTCCACCTTCCTGGTCCATTGAAAGAAAACAGCCAGGATACTGCACGGAGGTGCAGGTGAGGTTGAGGTGATTTGGCCAAGTGGTTTGGTTGCCTCCTGGGCACCTCCAATTGGTGATTTTCCAGACAGGAAAGGAAGAGACCCCAGGGTAAACCGAGGAACCTTTGGTTTCACAACAGAGAACAGAGATTCTCAGGTAGTTTCTGGAGCTACAGGAAAAGCTGGAGTGGTTGATAGAATTGACCTCAATTTAGTTAAAATGAAAAACAGTGTTACACTGAAAAAAAAAATAGAATTTGTGAGTTTGGGACTCAAATTTAAAGCACATGGATTTGACTTCTAACAAAGCAGCCATCAGCCAACATGATAAACACTACTGCAGATTGGAAGATACACCTGAAAAGGCTTGTTTTACAAGAGAATACAAAGATGCATTGATCTAAACTAGTGTTTTGTTTCCAGGTAAAGGTTCCTGCTTCTGACTGGCAGCTGCTGTTCCGTTATCATGTTTTTATATTAGGTTGCATTTTTTTTAAATTCATATAAATGCATTAAGTGCTACCTGGGAAGAGACCCTGATGTAAATCCAGAATTCAATGGAAAATTTCTATATGCCATCTGGTCTGAAACCCCTCTTGGGAATCCCCTAAGAGCGACTGTGTTTAGTCCACTGCCACTGTGACATTGCCTTAAAGGGAAAATAATTAACATACAGATGAATTCTACGTCACATTACGCACACAAAAAATGCATAAATGTACAGCTCTTTTTGCTTGTGATCTTTGCAACGAAAAATACTTTCCGCTTTGTCGTTTCTATTCTATCAGAGTTATCGTTTCTATTCTAGGACTCATTTAAAGCAACTCTTAAATGGGGAAACTTGTTTGCACCCTGGAAAAACACATTGTTGCCATCCATAAATTAAACTTCTGGGTTATTACTTAACAATTTTCACTTACTACAACAAACTAATAGGAAAAGTTATTTTCTCAAACAGGCAGTGGATCTGGACCAGTAAACAGCAGGCTCATTTTTGTCATGGAAATCATTTAACAACAGCAAAAAAAAGACAGGTGGTGGTCCTGCACCCCCTCGTCAACAAGTTGGTTAAGTAAATAATACCCTCATGGGAAAATCGATATCTCTCAATGAGCACACTGTCGCGCTGAGCTAAAGGATCCTGTCTATCCCGCAATATACGCTGGATTCTGAAAACTCTCCTTATCAATCTTGCACTTTCTGCAATGGGTGGCTCGCGTATACGGACAGGACATGGCTGCGACAGACTTCCCAAATCCACCTTCGCTTTTATAGCCGTGGTCTCTCATCTTGATTACATGAAGTGATTTACAATTACTACTCTGAAATATGAATTACATCTGTAATAATCACATACATGTAATAGAATGTTAATAGTACATTTCCCTTTTTTAGGAAATGACCTGTATGTATCTGTGTGACATCAATACAAGGATCAAGTGCTGCATTATCTTTAGTTACATTGATAATATTTATTTATGGTGAAACAGTGGTGGAATATCGCTGTTGCTTTCGTATAAATGAAGCGGACATACCTGCGTGGCCGCGATCTAATCCTGTTTACATAAAGTAAACCTGCTCCCGAGCAGGTTTACGCTTACGGCTCTGTTGCTATGACAGCAAGTCCCGGATGAGCTTCGGGGAACCGAACGATCCAGGATCACGCGAAATCATCAACAATCTAATCCAGCTAACTTACTTAGCGAGGTACGAAGAACGGGCCCCTGGAAACTACACCCACATTAATGTTTTGTTTTGGGCAGGGGGGTGTTTGAATGCACTGACACCTCTCAGCTTCCATAGCCATCCTTCATGGATGAAGACCCAATAAAAACACAAGAAGTGAGTCTTATTTTGAATCTTGGAGACAGTTTATTGCCATCATGTTGTCTGCAGGTAGAGCCTGAGATTGGTTCCTGATACAACCAAAACAACAACAAAAGACAACCCAACACATACAGAGAGAAAACAACAACAATAACAAAAAAGCAACTGAGGGGGTCTGGGCCAACAGGAAGAGGGCTACACCATGATGTCATCATATCCATATCCGTGTTTCGAGTTCTGAAGCGATAACACGCCGTAATGTCACAGATTCTGAGGTCATGATTAGAGCAGAGGTGCAGGGAATGGGCACAGCCTGTCAGTGAGGGGAGTTCTAGAATGTTCTGGAATTCTGCCGAGTCATGGCTGCTATGGCAACACCCCACCCCCTCCAAGTCCCTCCCCCATTCCACCTCAAAAAACAACAAAACTAACCAAAGAAAAAGAATAATGACTAAAATCAGCTTTATGAAGTAAAACAAACTTTACTGTTTGATTCTAAGTTAACCCACAAACACACAAACAGATGCCCAACACACACACACTCAACATACACAAACACATACACTAACTCAACGGTTTGCGTGAGGGCAAAGAAACTCCCTTTAGCAGCATCCACAATAACCAAGTATTAATGACACGTATAACTTTAGGATAATTATATTAATAAGTGATGATGACTGATGACATCATAAACCAAAGGTCAAACATGGAGGTTGGTTAAAATACGCAGTACATGATGTGATACACAAATGAAAAACAAACAGCCAATCGGAGGCCCAAGCTGGAAAAAAATCTAAAAAATAAAAATAATAATTAAAAAACTAATTTTCCCATCAGGCCCGGCAGTGGAAGCAGGTTTAGAGATTGTCCTGTGATTGGTCAATTCCAGAGATTCTGCTGACATCATGCTTCTCAGGCCAACTGCAATCACTTTCATTTTCATCATAATTATCGTCATCGTCATGGCACTGACTCCCTCTTGCAGCAGGAAGGAGCGCTGCCATTGGTTGGTTCTAACCTTTTTATGAAAAAAGCCTTAAAAGCCACAGAGCTCATAGTTGCTCCACTTGTTAACTCCCAGAATCCTCTGCTTTGAGTGGGTGGAGTGTGCGCAGTATCGCCAACTCTCCCAGCCCCTCTTGGCAGTAAACTTGTCTTCATTAATTCAGTGCGAATAAAACGCACATAAAACGCTGCGTTCGCTGTGACGCAGGAAGCTGGAAATTTGTTTCCTATCTTAAAGATGTGAAGTGAACACAACACCAGCAAAAATATGTGTGTGTAAATGTCATGTTTGAAAAAGAGAAGAAATTAAAAGCAACCTGAAACAGGTGGAGGCCACAATTTCCAGGATCCCTACGTGCCAGGAAGGCAGCAGTGAATTTTCCCATCCTTCTTGAATTGGATATAATGTAAAAAGTGTCACATCCTTACAGCAGGAATCTTGTATCACACCTGACATGCTGTAGTGTCTGTTACTTCTTCAAAAACAAAACGCTTACTGTATATCAGCTTCTTCTCTCCCTCAAAACCTTCTCCTTCTCAATACATCTCCCAGAATTCCTTGCTTATCTAGCCCTACATAAACAAATCCATCCCTTCATGATTATGTCTCTGAGCTCCAACATCAACTCCCACCTTGGGACATCATCATGTGTTACGCATCACTTGCATTTCCCACGATTGCCAGAGACGGTGAACCTACCGTCAGGACATTTCACGTGTTTAAAAATCAGATTTAACACTTCAAATATACACACACAGCTCTTAAAAACAAACATCTGACAGGTAAGACAAGCGCAGCACCTACTACTACTCCTCTCTGCACCTCTTCTTCCTCAGGGGCCCATTTACACTCGCCGTTCTCACCCTCAACTTCTCCATTTTTGTTTTGCTGTTTTTGCAAATGCCCCATTGGCACTTATTATTCCTGCACTGACGCTTTTACCCTGACTAGCAAGTGCCGCACAGTCGCTTTCTTTGGTTTGTAGCACTCAGCGATGCTGCATTCAAATCACATGGGAGAAGATGTAAATACAAGTTTACTGTTTCTGATTAAATTCCTAATCATCAGTTTGAGGGTTGAAGTGAGTTTAACAAGCTGTACAATCTGTAATTCCCATGGAACTTGAATGCAGCGTAGGCTAGGCGAAGCTCACAATTTCACCTATTCTTCACCTGCTAGCACTAAAAGCTAAAAAAACCCCTCATCAAACACAAAAACACCACCCTGCTAACTGACGTCCTTTATCTTTAAAACAAAATTAGCTTCACCAGCAGACATGTCGGCTTTAAGGCACCTCGTTAACACAGTGATCAACGCCCGAACATCAGCCATCGGTGAAATTTAAAAAAGAAAAAAAAAGCTAAATCATTACGTGATCAAAGTCTGACAGAACGACAAACTCCATAAAATAGAATAAAACAAATTGAAATTCAATTTTTGCACGTCAGCATTGCTAACAGCTCACCTGTGCTAAGCTAAAAGCTTCACAAACACACGCACAGCAGGATAGAGGATACAGGGTGTGTAAAAGTGCTCAAATGCACACACGTGCACACACAACCACACTCTCAGCCGATTCTCTACAGCATCAGGATCACCCCATGTCCCGCAGTCAATCAGGAGCCTCCATGTTCAGGAGGTCAGAGGTCAGATCGGTGTCTCCTTGTTGTTATTGTTGTTGTTGTTTTTGAGGTCCGGTGCGCTGAACTGCCGCCTCATCCTGGGCGGAGTGTTGAAAGCCCACACCCCTGGCGGCGGCACAATGCCCAGTAGCATGTCAGCAGGAAGGGCCGGGGCCCCTGACCGCGGCAGGCTGTGGTAATGGGGGTGAGGGTGAGGTCCAGGTTGGAATGGTGCATTGTGGGGGTTGTAGTAGGGATGGTGGTGGTGGTACTGATGGTGCTGGCGTTGATTATAAGGGAAGCCTCCGTCTCTGTCTCTGTCCCCGTCTCTGCTTCCTCCTCCTCCTCCTCTGCCTCCTCCTCCTCTCTCCCCCCCTGGCCCAGGGGAAAACCCCCTCCTCTGTCTTGGTCGCCCCTGGTGACCACCGTTGCCACCGCCGCTGAAGTGCTGGTCATTGTCGTAGCTCCCGTTGCCCTGTGGCGAGCTGTCCAGGGAGTTTCGGCGGTAACGACGTTGCTGGTTTTGGTTGTTGCCCTGGTTGTTGTAGTGGTAGCCACCCTGGTTGCCCTGGTTACGCTGCTGCCAGGCACGATGAGGGCTGGGGGTGCGCATGCGAGGAGGCTGAGCTGGGAAGGGGAGGGGCAAGAGACCAGGGAGTTGACCTTGTGGGGGAGGCGGAGGTGAGGGAGAACCTGTAGCTTCTCCTCCCCTGTTCTCCTTCTGCTCACCAGCATCAGTTCCTGCTCCTCCTCCCTCGCCCAGACCCAGAGCTTGCAGGGCAGCGCTAGCGGGTCCCCAGGACAGCCGGTGGGCAGGGTTACTCTTAAAGGGGAACTTGAGCTTGCACTCCTGGGGAGGGATGAAGCGACCGGTTCCCGGGAGGTGGATCGGGACAGTGGGGGTGTTCTGACCTGGAAGAGTTGGAGGAGCAAGGGCTGGGGTCAGGGCACAGACTGTAAATAAAAGATGGACACAGTACAAGCAACCGACTCAACTAATTCCAGATCATTTGATAGGTTTATCGATGACGATCAATAGTGGGGACTTCTAACGGTACAGCCACACCCCCGTGCTCACCTTGGCTTTGGTTCTGTCCTCGCAGCTTCTTGGTGATGTTCTGCTGCTGCAGGTTCAGGAGCCGCTGCTGCTCCTTTTTCATCCAGCGGAGCCGCCCTCTCCTGAATGCCGGGTCCTCATCCATCAGCCGCTGAACTCTGACCTCTGGGTGGTTGGGGCAGTCGTCGTCTTCGTCCACGTCCCCGTCTCTCTCTCTCTGAGGGGATTCTCCTCCCTCACCATTCATGTCGTCGTCCTGGAAACAAGTCAAACAAAAATTAACACTGGAGGAGGCAACAATGGTTTGACGGGAGGTGCGAACTTACCTGAACAGGTATGATGCTCTCCATCTTGATCATTCTATCTCTCAGAGCTTTGATCTCCTCGTCCTTCATGTTGTTCTGCAGCTTCACCTCCTGCAGAAGTCGCGCACGTTTAGCTCTGCTCCACTAGCACCATCCTCAGGTTGTGAACAAAACAAGCTTAGCATAACTCACCTCCAAAATATCTGTCAGCTTATCGATGTGAGCCTTCAAATCGTACACGCCTCTCTTCTCTCCACCTTCCACTGTCTCTCCTCCTCCACTACCACCACTTCCTCCTCCTCCACCTCCTCCTCCTCCCTCTTCAGCGGCAGGGCTCCTCTCCTCTCCGATGCCCACAGTGTCGCAGACGTCCTGGGCCACGGCCCTCCAGCTCTCCCTCTCGTTGGTGTCCTTCTTGGCGTACATGCGGCACAGCTCCTTCATTTTGACGATGGAGAGCGCCTCGATCTCCTGACGGGAGTGACGGAAGTCTCCCAGAGCCACCTGAGGGGGCGCCACACACAGAGGAACAGTTTAAAGAAGAAGAAAAAAGAAAACATCAAAATGCTCCTCCTCTAATGTCCTCTGGACTGTTTGTGCTGGTTAATTTAATAGTAATAATAATATATAGTTTATTGATCTCTATAGGGAAATTCCTCTCTGCATTTAACCCATTCATTCAGTGAAGCAGTGGACAGGGACGGTACCTTGCTCAGGGATACCTAATAGTACCTGTTTAGTGGATTCAAACCCCCGACCTCCGATCATGGGGCCACCACTCGACCTACTGAGCAATCCCTGCCCCTGGATTTGGTGGATTTACTGTTAATCCACCAAATTTGTCCACAGATTCTTGTTCCTGCAGGTTATTATCTACATCAGATACAATGACATCATCACATGGCCTTGGAACCACATATCAATGGGCTACAATAACCCTTTTTTAGTATCAAGGCTCCGGAAACACCTCATTAAATGTACAGTGCACAATATATTATGACGTGTCAGGTTGCCTGACAGCCACCTAGCAATGGACTTCAATGGTATTTACACAGTAAAGCAGGGCCTGAGCGTTGCACAGAACCCACAAAAATGGGCAAATCTGGACCCACTTAGGTTTGTAATTTGCCTCTCTATGTTTTGGTTTGATATCTTCAGACAGTCACATAATTTATCACACACAGGCTGAACAGACCAATCCACACTGTATCATGGGTATGTACTAGTTGTACTACAGACCATCCAAGAACTCTGAGCTCTAGTGGACTTATTTTTTACACTAATTAGCTGATACCAGTGTCAGTGTGACGCTCCGTACAGTCTATGGATTGAGAACTCAACACAGTGGCAGGCAAAATGCTACAGCCGAGGCTTCAAAATGTGGAAAGGAAAAGGAAATGTGGCATTAGCTACGATTATCTGTTATACAGAGTTTATGGTAACGCAGCAAAGTCTGTAACAATCTACTTATGCTGGCTTTAATGGGAAATGCATCATATATGATTCTCATGATTTACCACTCATATGTTGTGTTTGACTGGAGCGATGGAGTCTAACTAATTGGGAGTCTGTCTAAGTAAGTCCTTAATCTTTGGTAAACTGCATCTTGGATTAAACCAAAACGTCCAACACTACAGAGCAGTCTAAAGTGCCCACCTGGAGCCGTCTCCAGGAGGGTTTAATGGTTTAAAGGACACGTCCAGTGTATTTTTCAAGGTAAAGGTTTAATTCTTTGCCCCTGAATGCACAGATATGGGAGCATCTATTAGAAAACGTTCAAAAATGTTTATCTGTCCCTCTGAAACCAGACAGAAAACACTGATATCACGTGTGTGTGTTTGTGAGACCTCGTAGCAGATCTCTTTGACGGCCTGCATGCGGAGGTCCTCCATGGTCACCCGTTTGGGGTCTTTGCTGATCCTCCTCCTCTGAGGGATCTGATAGACTCGCAGAGGCTCCCTCCTCTTACCGCTGCTGGGCAGACCGCAGCGCTTTACTATGGACTGCACCTGGACACAGACACACAGGTGAGCCGGGGAACAGCCACTAAGGTCTTTATGTGAAGTCACAGCTACATGAGGAGCTATGAAGGAGCAGCTCGAGGAGCTGGTACCTTATTAGCTGGCAGCTTCTCTCTCAGGGAGGAGATGAGCCTCCAGCTTTCCTCACAGGATCGTTTGTCCGAGTCGTCCCCGCTGTCGCTGTCTGCGTACTGCACACACAGAGAAGGTTAAACACCAGAAGCGGTCACCACACGAGCTCACGTGGAGGAGAAACTCACCAGTCGGTGTTGCTCCAGCAGCAAGTCAGCCTCCTCCTTCTCTTTACGGTACTGAGTCTCCACGTCCTGCAGTCTGCAGCACACACACACACACACACACACACACACACACACACACACACACACACACACACACACACACACACACACACACACACACACACCAAACAACCAATGAGATGATCAGTAATCAGGCAACAGCTCTGATATCTGACGTGGTTTACAGTGTGTCTAGAGATGCTATCTGAAACCCAAACTTCAGGGTGTAGTAAAGGTACGTCTACCTCTTCTCCATCTCCAGCTTGATGTCGATGCCTTGTTTCTCCAGCAGCTCTTTCTGGGCATAGTTCCAGTCCTCCGGCTCCTCCTGCTGCTCCATCGTGGCGCTGCGCTCCCTCTCCAGCCTCGCCTGTTCCGGGTGGTTGAATCGAAACACGTGGTTCTTCCCCATGACGATGCGGTTACCTAGAGACGGAAACAGACAGGAAGCGGAGTCTGAGGCCGGCTGCTGGTTTTGGGTGGTGTATTTACTCCATCGATCAAACCTTCTTTGTTTTTCATGTGATGCATAATAAGCTGTAAACTAAAGGGAAACCTGATGTAACAGCTGCAGCAGCCGTGTAACGGCAGGCGCTTCCTGTTTGTTTAAAGCTGCCGGGTGTGTTTCTGTACCTTGTTTTAATATGACGGCGTCTGTGATCTGCTTCCCATTAACGTAGGTCTCTGCTCCGACTAACGGCTCCAGAGTGACCACCACTGCAGAGGGAGACACAGAGAGTCCAAGCAAAGGAAGAAAAACTCATCAGGAGAACTGAAAGACAGAACTGTGAAACACGAGGATATGACTCATGAGCATGAAACAGTCTGAAGGCAGGAATCAGCAGCAGTGATGGATGTTTTATGGGGGCTTCATCAAAGACTTTAATATCTGGGCTTCCTCCTGTAACATTAGCAGAAAGGTTGATCCAAAATCCAGAGACAGAGACCTGGATCTGAAAGTGGTGTGGCCACAACTGCAGAGGCCTCGAGGTCTCACATAGAGACATGCACCGAAACCAGGGATTGTGCTACAGCGCTCAGGGTAACAGCAGCAGACACACACACACACACACACACACAGAGGGTGAGCAGGGCAGGTGTAGGGAGGTTGGGGTTGGGGGGAGGTTGGAGGGTGGGCACAGGAAACATGGGCGTGAACATGAGGATGATGTCACCATGACAACAAGTAACAGGGACTAATACCTGACAGATTTCCTGGCAGCTTTCACAGAAAGAGAAGAAGAAAGAGAGTCACTCACTGAGCACACACACGGCTGTTTTTCAAGCTTTCAATGAAAACAGAAACAGAGCTGCAGGTTTCACAGCTTCAGACTCCACACACGCTCCTAGAACAAAGATCTAATGCCGACACACAGACCAGACTTCTAAGGTGAGACAGGAACCTTCCCCCTCATAATCTACTGTACATTTATGCAAATTAGCCCCATGTGATACCACATTTGTATAATATATTTTAGTGTCAGTACGCAATTGAAGCTAATATATATAGAAACACACACTCAAACTTTTCTAATCAACATGTCCTGGCTGCAAGGTTTCTAAATCCACACATCATACACGTCGCGCATGTGGCGCCATCATGTGTTAAAGAAAAGTACTGCAGGACCTTTTTATTCCTTCTTGTCTTAAACTGTGAAGAAACTTTCACAGACAGGTTTGAGTGTGCTCTCAGTCTTTGAAGATGAACATAAGCCAGTGAAATCAGGAGGTGTAATGTGACAGAACTCAAGAGCACATTTGTCTGCCATGGTGACTTAGTCGAGTCATTAGTCATGTTAATGATCAACTCAGCCGTCTGCAGGTCTGACTTTAAACCCAGCTGCTGCTCAAACATGTCAGAGAGCTTATTTTGAGGAGTGATGGAAACCAAACCTGATTAAAAATGCATTTTCAAATCCATGTTTTTATTTCTGTTATGCTCACACTGCCACAGCAGCACGGCATGACTAACCGTTCAAAATCATCTTCATCTATGTCACCCTGGGAGCAGCCCCTCTGTCTGAAACAAGCTGCTGGAGCTCCTTTCTTTGAAGGACAGACTGCAGGTGTGCTCACAGCTGGCTATATTACTGATATGACCTCTTTATGACATCATACAGATCCTATAATAGAAACAAAAACTGTGCACAGTGAGCAGGGCAGGCTGCTGACAGATATGTTCACTACATCATTATTACAACCTCACACCACGTTTGATAATAAGAAAAACTTCCAGCACTGTACAGGAGATCCATGACAGCAGACTGTAGAATAGGCCAACTATGACGCAACAGGTGGTAATAATGAAGCGGATTTTAATAAATAATAATTACAACTGTAGTTTGTACTTTTATTCTTTTATAACTTCAGATGTTAAACAGTTCCAGGTAAAGAGTAGAATATGTTTCTCTGGTGTCTGTAAAGTACTGAACGGCTCGTGGTTCAGGCCAGGTTATCACGCAGTGAACTTCAGGAGCTGATCAGTTTATACCAGCAGAGGGCGCTCAAAGCACAGGACCGAGGCTACTTAAACTCTGCACAATGAAGCTGTTTGAACACCGAACACCAGTGTAGCAGAGCAGAGTCAGCCAATCAGGGAACAGAGTGTCAGACATGTGACCAGGTTTATACAAGGAGTAAAAATCTCACCTTCTCCCTGCTCGTTGGTCTCACTGACAAAAACGCAGTGAATCTCCTTTATGAACTGACCCGACAGTTTAATGTCCACGTCCTGCTGCCCGACCCTGGCACACACACACACACACACACACACACACACACACACACACACACACACACAGAGGAAAAAACTTTAATGTAAACACCTGCCAAGTTAGTTATACAACTCCACCAGGATTAAAGATGAAGGTGCAACTTCTCCTGCAATAAAACTAACGGAGGAGCTTCTGATGTCCAAAATCATAAAGCTGTTGCGTGTTGTTGTTAGATAACTGCGAGTCTCGTGTCTGATAAGATGATATGTAACGAGACTCATTGTCATTGTTCTCAACAAGGACTCTGTGGATCATTATTGATGTGGTAACCTCTGCACGAGCAGATTTCTGCATGCACTACATGTAAACAGTGTCGTTACTTCTACTACTACTACTGAAGTAAAGCAGCTAAACTAGTGATAGACTTGTGTCTGTATGTAATTTGTTGCTTTCACACGGAGGTGAGCTGAGGCGTCTCTGACCTCTGGTCTCTTCACAGGACGACTAAAACTATTTCTAACTTTAGACTCAATTTATCAGATTTTCTGAGCAAAGACCAGCAAAGCGATCGATTAACTGATGAAATCACAGCTGACCTGGTCACGCCCTCCTTGATGTAATACAGGAGGCACTCAGACATCAGAGGGTCTTCATTCAGGTTGACCAGGTGAGGCGTCTGTAACACATACACACAAAATTGAGTTTTACTTGATGGGGACATCTTTTTTTTCCCTTTAAAAGTGGGGCAGATCCCCACAGTGAAAGTGAAAACTATTATTATTAGTGAAAACACTAAACACGATTAGATGCTGTTGACTTTTAACTAGCACTGAACACAGGACTGGAGCCACGACTGTGTTCAGTCAGATCCTTTTATAAACACTTTTATAAACAGCGTAATTTACCAAAGTGAAGCATGAATGAAGACAACACAATTAAAGTGAATGCTGACATTGAGTCGAGGTTGTTTTTACTGAGCTGAGCTGTCAAAACTGGTCGTTAAGGGCAGAGTGGAGGCTGTCAGATGTCGTCTTTATGAGGCAAAGATTTAAAAGTGTTGGTGAGGTCGTGGTACGGAAAGAAAAGCTGCTGCGTGATCGATCATCTCTGAGTTTTAATCTGGATTTCAAACATCTGCTCAGCAGACCGATTTTACCTCAAAGACCAGAGAGACTTAAAAGCAAACAGTGACATCATCACTTCCAAAGCTGAGTGTGACTCGACACAGGTGCTTATGAGCAGCAGACACTCGGCTCTGACTTTGACGAACACTCCCAGGCATGAAGTAAAACCCATTTATCGGCTGTTCTAACAAAACAAATCTCCAACTAACTCAAAGGGTAGATTTAACCTGACATAAAGGTGAATTCAAACAATAAATACACAGTTTGAAGTACCAGCAGGAACTACAGCTGCATTATTGTGCGTCAGCAGGTGATCACACAATCCTAAACTTAAAGTATTACTAAACCAGAGAGAAAGGTTAACTATACACTCACTCCTTTAGGAGAGAAGACGCCCAGTGTTCCTCCATCTTCCTTTATGGACACGCCCATCTCCACCAGCAGGGACTCTCTGAGGGAGTGAATGAGAAACAGAGACATCAGTCACCATCCGTGTTTCTTCTCTTTGTTCATGTTTCCAAATGTTTCCCCCTGTGAGTTACTGAACAAACACACTCAGCTTTTCCACCTAAACACTCTAAACACTACAGTTCCCATGAGCCTCGTGTGCCATGGTGAATAAAGGGTCGTTAAGCCTGTTGTTGCCTTTATGAACCGTGTGAAATACCAAAAGTCGCATCACTCGACTGACATAAACCGCGCTTCGGTGGGTTTCTAGACTTTTAAACCTTGCGTGGTTGCTGTTGCCGGGTTACAGACAAGAGTTTTTGACTCCATGTCAGTGCAGACGCTCCAAGACTTCCTGCTAATGCAGACGAAGATGCAGCAGCTGAGATGAGACTTTTTCTACTCCTACACCTGCCCTGAGGTTTTGTCTGATAAGCGCAGGAGAAAAAGAGCCCACGGCACCAGTACGAACGCTGATGCTCACGGTAGCGTTAGCACTTTTACAAGTGACAACAAAACACATTGACTAAATTAACTGAAGACATGTAAAAAGCTCAGAGTCAAATAAAACGAACCTCTCCAGACGAATAGATTCTGTTTTTCTCAGTTTCTCCTCCCATGTCTCGTTCAGCTCAGCGATGATTTTCTCTGTTTCCTTAAAGCAAAAACACACAAACGTATTGTACTATAAACGCATGACTATAAAACTTCTTCATTCTCACTCAAAAAAGGTGAAATAGCAGCTCCTGTTTGCAGTTTAATCATAGATGTACAGAAAACTGTTCGTGGATTTCTTTTAAACTGAGAAAATCTAAAAAGTTGAGGCTTCCCAGACACGTTCTGAAGTTGTAAGTCAGTTTTTTCATTGGATTTCCAGAAAACTATACAAAAAATAATATATCTTTCTGACAGTGGAAGCCACATGTTTCACAAATTTAGATATGATGGAATTATGACCCGGAAACGTGCGAGGTGATAAAACGTCTCGCCCTACCATCAGTCTCTCAGCTGCTTCCTCTTTGCTGATGTTCTCTGTGGACTCTCCCTCCTCCCTTTCCTCTCCATCCTCGATCAGCTGATCAGGGTCAGCGGGTGTGTCCCCTTCAGATACCGGCTCAGCGCCTGCACAGGAAATAAAACATTTATTACAAAAACATAATGGACCACTTTTGTATTTTTTTTATTTAAGTGATTAAACACAAATGCACGGTCTTATTAGATTCCCAATAATCCACATAAACACATAGGGTGACCTGGAGGGGCGGGGCCATTCTCAGGCGTGATCCCATTGGATGTGAGAGCCAGCTGAAGAGGGGAGGGGGACGCACCTGCGACACCACCGGGGCCGTTGTTGATGTTGTTGTTGTTGTTGACTGAAATGCAGAAAGAGAGCAGGGAAGAAAAAAGTGAAAAGGAGGAGGTTTAATTTCTAACATGCTGGCATCTCAGCAATCCTGCTTATGTAACGACAGCTTGTAAATATCCTCACTGACACACACACACACACACACACACACACACACACACACACACACACACACACACACAGAGAGTTGCTGTTGTCTGTAAATAACCGTCTCTACAGCCTGCTGCACATAGACATGCCGTTCATACCAGGTCCAAATGAAAGAACAACAGCATGTGATGTGTACAGTTTATTAGGCTGTAAACAGACTGAATTCCATGTTTATACGAAGTGCAGTCTGAGTATCACATGCACAGCGTTTCTGTGTTTAGCAATGCATAGTGTTCACAATAGAAAAGCACATGCACTTTTTGACATGGAGAGATCAAAATCATGCAGCAGCAAGATAATGATTAACCTCATGTTGTGGACAGATAACAGATAACATCACATTTTCTCTTGGTTGAAGTTAAAGATTATGAGCTATAGCCCTGCTCCTTCCCTCTGCTAATGCATTTGTATTAGGCTCTAGTCACACGGGGCTGGAGACCCGTTGACAACCACCTGTTGCAACTGAAAAACTTGTATTCCCCAAATGATTGCTGTTGGCACAAAAACTTGTTACAGAGAAATTTACAGTGCTGCACCAAAGCCCTGCAACTGCTTTGCTCTATAAGAGATTGCCTTGGTCTCCAGCAGTTTGTTTGGAAGATGCAGTGAAATGTGTGGCACAAACCATGAGCAGAGATCGTTTGCCTTGAAAAATCTGCATCTTTTGAAATGTGCTGGTTTCAGTAGTGAGGCTGTTATAATGTAGTTCAAGTTCCACAACAGCAGAGAGAGTAAACTGTGAATAAATGCTGACCAATCTGCATCTTCCATAAAAGTAATCTGTCAGCACCCAAAGCAATCGCAAGCAAAGTTTGGGTGTCGGGACCTTCTTTGTGACATTTCTCAGGTTTTCACAGGTTTTCAGGCCTGTGTGAATGAAGTGTTAGAATCACCATAGCTGTGTAGCTTCCCACCATCATTAGCCAACTAGCCCAACTTCACCAAAATAAATGTTTCTTTACATCCAAAGTAACAGCAGAGCTGAAAAGATTCAGTTTTACAAATATTTCAGTCAGAAAATCGCCTCATTCATTCTTTTTCTCATGCTTACTTTGATGTTAAACTTTTACTGTAAGACCTGGAAGAAGTAGGATTTGGACCCGGGCGTCAGACTGAACAGCAGATAAGGTTCATTATTCTGTATAAAATGTGTGCATACCAGCATTGTCCAGCAGCTCCTGCAGGCCCTGAGAAAACAGCAGATTTCTCAGTCGCTCCACTTCAGCCTTCAGCTCTCGGATCAGTTTGGCGTTTGGATCTTCATTGATCACAGCGTTACAGCGAATCTGTTTGGCACGGTCAGCATACCTGGAACCGAACCGGAGAGAATTAAGATTATATTGATCTGACTAAATCATCTGCTGCCTAAAAACACATTAACATAAAAAGCCTCATAGACAGATGACACCCAGTAACTGACCTCAGAGTGCTCAGTGTTTCTTCGTAGTTGATGTCAGCAGGACTTAGCGCAGCAATCATTGCTGTGCGAGAGTTTCCTCCTGAAAGAAGCACACATCAAACCTTTAAGGTACTTAAACTAAGTCTGATATTAACTCGGCAACTCCATACATGTCTGTGTGGTTAAGTGTACTATTAGCCCTGACAGGTTAAGATGTACTATAAGTCCTGATACAACAAGTCTTATTAATAGTTTGGTCAAAGAAACATGCCGTTGGTCCTAGTATTGACAATATTACTAATGGCTGTTAGCCTTAAATGACTCTTTCTACTGTTCTCCTTTAACACTGGACCTACCAATGCTCTACTTACCCAGGTTTTCCTTCAGTAGCCAGGTGAGAACAGAGTCTCTGTAGGGAATAAAATCACTTTTCCTCTTTTTACTGCTCTGCTGCAGATCAGAGACAAGAAGCAGTCAGCAATCATCTCCCACATTGCACACATCTGATATTATTTGACTTGTAAATATGGACAGTGTTGAATTACCATTTCAGCCAAAGCTGAAATCACTTTTCCTAATGTGGTCAGAGATTTGTTGATGTTTGCTCCTTCCTGCATGCAAACATACAGTGAATACATGATGAATCTGGCACTGGATGCATGAAAATGAGCAGCACATGAGTAGATACATAATGTGATTGCTCCACATTATCTCCAACCTTGAGCCGCATGCCCTTTGCCCCAGAGGAGTCTGCTCGTTCACTTCCAGCCAGGTCGACCAGACTGATCTTACTGACCTGAAGAGAAAAGTTCAAGAATCAAAATAAAGACCTGACATTTGGAAGAAAATGCCCCGCGGGGACAAAATAGAGAAGCAGACACACTTTCTCAGTGTCCAGGCTGGTCATCTGATCTCGTCGTTTTTGGGTGAAGACGATGGTGAAGACGGCGTGGGACCTGGATGACGTCTCATTCATGTTTGTAGCTGCAACCGTCCTGCAATCAGAAATGAACTTGATTATTTTGATGTTACTGCAAAACATTCTTTATAATAATAATAAAAAAATTATATTTATAACAAATCTGCATGTTTTAACCAGGCCTAACTAGAATAAGAAACATCGGCTAATGGGCAAATAACATATCACCAGTGATGGACTGACTGGGTATCAATCTGATCTTGGCTCAAAAGATAGACAACAAGTCTACAGAGCTGCTGTATTATGTGGTGGATTGGTTACCAGTAGGAAACCGTTTATGTTTTTCAAACTTCCTCAGACATCTGCAGCCTTTTGCACTTTCTTTAAAACTTCGACCTCTGAAATTATCTGGAAGAAAACTGACCGAGCTTTGTTGCCGGCGTCCATCAGGTCCCGGATGTCCGTGAATCCAGTCACAGCCAGTTTGGACAGATCCTCCACGTAGGGCCCCAGGATGGGATGCTCCCGGACCCGAAGGGTGCCCTGGGACTTTGGGTTCAACAGGTCCCGAACCCGCTCGCAGTAGATCTCCATGTAGGACACCTGTGATGGAGAAGATGATGTTTAATCAGGGAAATCGATTTAACTAAAACTGATCTAGGTTAGATGAGGGCTTACCTCGACGGAGTAGGTCAGGTCAGGATCTGTGTTTTCTCCTGTTCTCTGAAACAAGTCCTCACACAGCTGAACACACAGACAGACGCACGTTAATATAATTCTTCATCAGTTATCCCTTTGAATCAGCAAACATTAAAGCGACAGCAGCATTTTAATGCAGCAATGATGTGATATGACCTGTGGTATGATCCCTTCCTGACCAGGCTCCTGTTTGCCCATCATAGTGTAGCTCTTCCCTGCACCCGTCTGTCCATAAGCAAATATACACACATTGTATCCTGGAAAACAACAACCACAACATTACAAGTTATTGTAAAATTATAAATAACTCATTCCTGTATTAGACATTAAGACCATCAGCCAGCCTATGTAGAATATAATCGTGCTGTCATGATCAGCATCATCATCAGCAACAACAGTATCATTTTACACATCAGTATCAGTAGAGTAACAAGTATCAGCGTTGTTACTGGTCACCATTAGTCTCATTAGCTACATAGTTGGAGCTGGACTGTGGAGGACCGAAACCGCCAAAATAATTTAGAATTTAATAAAAAAAATATTTCCATTATAGCAAATAGAGGTTGGGCTCTTCTTTGACCTCTGAGAGGGCGTTCAGGCTTACCTTCGAAGGCGTGCAGCAGCATCTCCTCTCCAATGTCCTTATACACCTGTGTCTGAGAGGTGAAGCCGGGGTCATCGGGCTGCAGGGACACAAACACACTGTTATCACTGATTTTGGGTTATACTATTGATGTTTTCTGTGTGTGTGTGTGTGTGTGTGTGTGTGTGTGTGTGTGTGTGTGTGTGTGTGTGTGTGTGTGTGTGTGTGTGTGTGTGTGTATGTGTGTGTGTGAGACAGAGAGAGTGTGTTATCACCGTTGTGTGTGACCAGTAAGAGTAGTCAAAGGTGAAGTTCTTGGCTCCATCTTTGGGCTGTTTGGGATTGGAGATGCCTGGAAAGAATCATAAAAGAAACAACCTTCACTGCATGACGAGAAGTCTGTGGACACACTCCAGTTTTATTTCTTTTCTCCTCACTTTCAAATGTGGAGGCAACAAAGTGTCACTACTGAAGTGGGGATAACTGCATGTGACCACTCCCAGCATTCACAGAATATATGACGGGCTCTGCATATAAGTATTTGTCAGATGGACACACAGCTGCTAATAACAGCCCTGCTGCAGCAAAGTCTATTAATAAACAGCCTGTGTGTGTCTGTCAGTTTATGCAGCAATAGGATCAGACGTCACATGACGTTCCCATGGGAACGTTGAGGCCATAAAAGCCCCTAACCCACAGAAAGGTTAGGTAAGGAGAGCATCAGCATTATTTATTAAAATCAATAGTGACTGTTAGCTTCAAGCTAAATGCTGCTATTTCTATTCCAGTTCAGGGACTTTTTTATTCTTTAGTCACATTAAAGTGATGTCACAGTGATGTCATGGCTAATTCTGCGACGAGCAGGTTCACAGCATTTAAATTGAAGGTCAGTTTTAACTTCATTAACGCTCGTGACAGAAGATTGACCTCCAAAACACCAACATGGGTGCTGCCACAATGCTACACCTGAGGCTTTAATATGTGTAGAGGCTATATCCATGTTATACACAGCTTATGATTCAAGGTCACAATAAAAATCCTCATTACGTCATAATGAGATGGTGATCATAAAAACTCTGTTCTCTTAGCCAGTGGTGTGTCCTCATCATGCTGTGTCTTATTATGAGGACAGTGACAGGCCTCTCGTTATCTAAAAACCTTTGTGATATATTTCTATGGTTTCTAATTTATTTGTTCTTCTTTCTTTATCTTTTTGAGGACGTCTGTATGTTTCAGATCCTGTGAGGACGTCTTCAGGTTAGTGTCTCAGCGAGGGGCCCCACAAATCCTAAAGGACAGAACGTGTGTGTGTCATTCTTACAGGTGGTGTTTCCCTGCATCTGGATCACACACTTTGCGTTGCGTCCTGTCTCTCTGGAGTTGAACGGGCGGACTCGCACCGCCACCTTCACTGATGCACCCGCCATTTTTCAGCTCCGCCCACCACCTGAGGACAGCCAATGAGAAAGCACGGTTTAAAAAATCGTCATAAACATACAGAACAAAATCCAAATCACACAGCACAGAGGGTTTCTTCACTACTTTTGTCAATTTTAGTGTCTTTCTGCTGATCCTTTAGTCGTGTTTCTACTGTTTTTATTGTGGTTTTAATATCTATTTTTTCCATGGACCTCCAGGCTGCTCAGACCACTTTTCCTCCTCTTTCCCAGCACTCCTCCCTTCATTTTACGAGCCGGGTTTTTCCTCATTCCCGCTCTTTTCTTTCCCTCCTCTTCTTTTTCCAGTCCTCAGTTTTCCATTCCCCCGTCATCCTTTTTTCCTTTCCTTCTCTTCTCTGTCCTCTTCCATACAGTTTTCATATAGTCCTCACCGCTTATTTTTCCCCTCGTCCTTAAGTTTTCCTCGACTCTCTAAACTGCCTTTTCTTTTCTTTCTTCTCTTTTCTGTTTTACGGTTTCTGCCTTTCTTATCTTCTCCCATTCATCTCCATCTTTCCTTTTCTTCCTCCTTTTCTTGTTAATGCACTCTTACTTCCTCTATTCATCTTTCTGCTTTTCTCCTCTTCCCTTTCTCGTTATGCTTTTGTTTCCCAGCTTCTCTCGTGCTTTTATTCGTCTTTCTTACCTCTAACTCATCCGAAGCATTCAAACAATGTTTCCTCCTCTCTCCCCCTTTCATTAGCGTCTCCTAAGCTCCTCCCTTCATTCTTTCCCCTCTCTTGACATTCCTGTTCTTCCTCGTCTCCACGAGGCTCTTTTTCACCCGTTTTCCTACTTTTTTCCTTTTTATTGTTCCTCCTTTTCCCAAACCTTTATGTCTCTTTGTGTGCCAGTGTATGCCGATCTCCCTCGCCTCGGGCATTTTTACACTCCAGTCGGGTTCTCGTGGGAAGGAACCTCATCAGATACTGTTACAGTCAGTGTGTGTGTGTGTGTGTGTGTGTGTGTGTGTGCGCGCGTGTGTGTGTGTGTGTGTGTGTGTGTGTGCGCGTGCGTGTGTGTGTGTGTGCGTGAGGTCTGTTAAACAGTGAGCAGGTTATTGATCTGACAGTCAATCATCTATCAGAGTGGGATGATCATCAGCCTGTTTGCGATTGGTCTGCTGGTGTTGATGTGTTAGCACGTGTGTGCGGCTGCTCTATAATTTCGTCCTCGGCGGTCTGTAATAATCACATGACTGACATTCCAACATAAGCTCACTGAGCGGCGACTCGGGGAAGTCCTGAGCACTTAATGTTTCCATCGCTTCACTGTTTTATAGAGAAAACTATCTGACGTGGATGAAAAGTGTGTGATCCTCTGGTAGAGGAGTCGTCTCACTGATTAACCACGGAAACACGACACGACTGCACCGTGATGCTACAGCGTGGACATCTCCTCTGAAAAAACAACCTTTGGTTCAGCTCAGAGTTCACATGAATCCACAGCAAGCGCATTTTAGTTCGTTCTGAGGCTTAAGGAGAGTGTCTGCTGAAAAATGTTCAGTTTCTCTGAGTATGTGTTTCACAGTGCTTTCTAATCCAGTGCCTGAGTACCAGTCTCTTCCACACAGGTGCTTTTCTCTAAGCACTTTTAACCTCACATTAACACTTCGATAAACACACAGAGCAACTAATGCTTCGGTATTTTGCCCAAGGACACTTTGGCACACACGCTGGAGTAGCCAGGGATCGAACCACCAACCTTTCAACTAGTGGACGATCTGCTCTACCTCCACCCTGTCCTCCAATCAGACTCCAGCTTCAACCAGAGCATTTTAGGCCCCTTCACCACCCACCTACAAAATATATAAGGACTAACTGTGTGGTAGCTCCAACAGCACCGTTCACAATAGCAAATGAGTGAACTAGTGAACATCAATGGACATCAGCCAAACAGGTGTGGCTCAGGTGGTGGAGCAGCTCCTCCAACCTACATGTCAAATCCTCCATGGTCAATTTTCTGAACCCAGAGCTGTCCCAGAGTCATCCACCCGAGTGTGAGTGTGTGAATGTTAGAATAAAACAGAAAAATGTTTGTATGTCTGTATGAATAAGTGACTGAATCTTGTAGTAAGTACGAGCCTCGAGTGCTTAAATGAAGTTGAAAGGCACGCTATATAAACATCAGTGCATTTATTCCATCTTTGGAGACGCTTGTGTGTGAATGAATTCCTGATTTTACTGAACAATTTATTCAAATAAAAAAACGAAACCACCCTCGGAAGTACATTTAACTGAGTACAATCCTGGCCTCACTATCGAGTAAACCTAACTCTGTCTGTATCTTGTTCCCTTTTTGATTCAGGAAAATAGTGAAACATAACACTACAGCTTCGTTTGCAGGTTTAGAAACAAACACGGATTAATCCGCCACTAAAACTAGTCCCTGATATGCACACCTTTCCCCCTGCTTACGCGTAAACTCCTCAACATTAAATAAAAAACTATAAGAGCGACATTAATGACGATAAGACTTTGTTGGAGTGTGTAGCGCAGGAATCGGGGGATCGATTGTTGGGTCTCTGTGACGTCCTGTCTCAGATCAGGTTGGTTTGTTTCCTCTGTGGTTGAGTGAGATGTCAGTATGGGGATGCTCATGCAAAGAGAAACAAATGAAGCGGCGCCCAACTTCTGCCTTTGCTGACTGCACTGAAGCATCACACATGTTTAAACCAAAGCAGCAGCGAATCATCTTTGTGTGTCGTCTCAGTGAAGTGAGACTGATGAAACCAGAGCGCGACTCCGAGGACCAACGGACGGTTTTACTTCAAGTTTGTTTGACATTCCTGCTGTAAATTTGATCTGCTGCGGTTTTGATTTCATTTCCATCTCAGCCTTTAATCTCATAGCACAGAGGTGACGCTTCTCAGATCAAACCCGGAGATACTGAAGCAAAGCTGGCAGCAAGTTCTTCACAGGGACAACAGGACGGCATTAAAGAGCAACAAAAACATCGTTTCACTTTTTCTTCTCTCTCCTTGTGTGAAATATAGCAAACAACAAATCAGTCGTCACTACGACCGCGTTTGTTATTCTTTCTGCTGACACGAATTTTAAACCATGGAAACCCCCACACATTTGTCCCCTTTCATATTTCACAAACTTTAATGCTCGTCAGTTATTAGAAATGCCAGCGATAACATCCACTGACGTCTGTGGCTGATATTTATCTGCTGCCTGCACTGGTTAAATGCTCAGAAATGATGTAATCAGTCCTGAATAAGAGAGGAAATATGAAGCGATGAAAATGATTAAAAAAAAATATCTAAAAACATATTTAAGAAACTGTTATTTCAAAAGGTGGAACCTGCAAACACGTAGGAATGTTTAACACTAAACACAGAGCAGCTCAACATTATGAAAGCTACAGTTGTGTCATTTATTTAAACACACGCGGCAGGAAAACAACTAATAAACCTCAAACAAGCTGCTTTCAGGCTGGACTGTTTTTATTCAGGCTCAGTCTGAAGCCAGTTTTATTTAACTCTGTGATCAGGTTTTACAGGTTTTTCTGTTTGAGTAATGTGATCATTATTAATATGAAACATCACGAGTTTCCTCAAGCATCACAAATCCAGACGCCATTTACAAACGCAGGCAATGGTCCTCAAATCGTGGTCAGCTCTTCACACACACTGTGACATCATCGCTCTGATCAGCACCGTCAGTCTCGCTGCACATTTCCACACAGCTACATCAACATCTGCAGCATCTGCAGCACCTCTGCTTCTGACTTTGTATTAATTCTTTAAATACTTTTTAACCCTACATGCAACCCTACATTTAAATGATTTTATGTTATACTTTACGATTTTTCTGTTTTTGCAAACATTTTTAATGTTTTATGACCTTTTATATAAAGCTTTTTTATTTTCTATTTTTAAATGTATTGAAATTGTAATATTATTATTATTATTATCAATATTACAATAAAAATTTTCATTTTAATTTAAAAAATAATATAAGAAATTCTAAGGGATTTCCAATTTTCACAATTAAAAAACTACATTTTTTATATTATCTTTTATTTATAGAAAATTTCCTTTTACTTTGTTACTTTGTTAAAACATCCTTTATTTCCTGTGTAAGACACGTTATTTACATTTTCTTAACATTTCATAGACTGCTCTGACATTTCTTGTGACATTAAATTATTCATTTTCAAGATATTTTTCAATATTTGTAATAATTTTTGGTTTTTCACATACATTTTTTTGCCCTTTTAAATAAACGAGTTCCAGTTTCAATTACAATTTTTAAACAGTAATATCTGGTATTACTTTCCTAATACTTTATTTCATTCTTCATTATTTAAAATTTCCAGTGATAATATTTGTTTGACATTTTTAATGTACATATTTTGTGCCTGTCAACACCATTAATTAATTATTATAATTAATTAACTCATTTAAAGATTATTGTTGATCTCTCGTGGTTTCTCCTTTACCAACAGCTGATCACAGACAGATGTGAGTTATTTTAAACTTTAATGACTTAAACTGAACTCCTAATGATTGTAAATGTCCTTTGCTGTAAGGGGACAGTGAATGCAGCATGCACACAGACCAGCAACTACAGTGTGTGTGTGTGTTTACTCTGCTAACAGACAAGATGGTGGACACAGATACTGGATTGTGTGTGTGTGTGTGTGTGTCTCTAGGTGAGCAAGCAGCCTTCATACCATAGAGCCCGGCAGAAACGCTGACTTCACGCCACAGGCATCCCAGCACACACACACACACACACACACACAGGGAGTGATTCAGAGTGTTGCGGTGGAACAGGCCCGGTTGGTCGAGCTGCTGTTGGACAGACTAACCAGCTGTTTAAACATGCAGGGAAACAAAGAGGTTTCCAGCTTCACGGGAAAAAACATCCAGCCGTGCTCGTTGTTGTAGCTCTCGCCTTTAATCTCACAGCTAAACCAGCTGGATCGTCTGCCAGCCAATCAGCTACCTCTCAGACAGAGACAGAGCGAACTCAGACAGAAATTACACAACACACACAGAGTCACACCACATGAGCAGGAGTCTGGAAACAGAGGCAGCCGCAGTCTTGCAGAGAATCCGTCTCAGGCTCAACATCTGTCTCTCTCTGCACTGAAGCAGCAGCTCAGACTCAAAGACAAGTTTTCACACAAAGGTGGTAAAGAAAGGAGGACGAACGTGAGGCGATCGGATGCCTCTCTGATGGCGTCATGTGACGATAACCATCTCAGCCTGAAACACGAAACTGCATCTGCAGATATAAACACGACCTGGGAAACTTCACCAATAACAAGAGTTCAAGTGACTGACGGGAAAATGGAAAAGTCCCGCGCTCGCTTGTGTTTACCTGCTCACGCTACCTGCGCGCTCCCAGGTAACCTTAGAGAGACTCGGCTTTCTGAACAACAGCAAGAACGTAAGGGAAAGGACGCTCAGCAAGAGAAATCAATAAAAGGAGCAGTCGTCTGTAAACACAGTCAGTAAACTCGCTGTGTGCTGTAGGTCGAGTAAGGCCAAAGTCACACAAGCCTGGAGACAGTCAGCAACACACACACACAGCTGGGGCATGCACATTTTCCCCTAGCAACAGGTGGTTACTATGAGGTCAGTGTGAGTGGGACTTGAAGGTGAGTAAAAGTGAGCCTTTGGTGAACAAGTTCAAGACATACAACTTTTTAGTTTAAAAAGTCAAATCTGATCTCAATCTGAACTCCAGAATAATATTTGGATCAGAAGCCTCCAACATAACCTTCACAGGGGTTCAAGAAATCTTCCAGAAGAAAAAAATCAGTTTTTAGTGGGAAACATGCAAAATTTCAGGTCCCTGCTGTCATCAGTTCCCTCAAAAAACATCTAAAGAATGACTGTAGGGGTTTTCTTAAACATTTATCAAAAACTTGATAGGTATGGACTCGCAGGAGTGGAGCTCAGGCCAACCAAGAGTGATGGATGCTGGGAGTCAGTGGTAACAGCAGCAGGAGGCCAGCTCTCCCCCGACGTCACATCTCAGGTAAACCTTGCTGTCAATTAGAGCTGGGCGATAGAACGATAACGATATGTATCGCGATATAACTTTTACTCGATAGAGAAATTAAGCTATCGCGATAGACCTCGTCGCTCTTGTCCTCTTAAAAAAAAAAAAAAAAAAAAAAGGTCAGCCAATCCAAATTAAGCAGCGCAGAGCCGAACCAATCACAGCCGCAGCGTCACGTCGTGTGACTTGTTACGTACAGCACAAGTGCCAAGCCGCACGTGTGTTTGTTTGGGAAGCAGCCAGCGGGTAATGGAGGAAATGAGTGTGCCGACTAGAAAAATCAACCGAGCGTGACCGAAGAGAAAACAGATGATGGTTCCAACGCCGGAGAGATTGTCGAACGGAAGAGCCATAGAAGTCCCGTAGTGTGAAGGTATTTCGGCTATTTCAAGTCTGACAAAAAACAGAGTAGCGTGCACTGTAAATTGTGCCGAAAGCAAGTCTGGAAATACAATAAACTGGTGCATGCGTCACACTGTGCGCCACGTTATTGTTTCGGTGAAATGAATTTCTACAATACTGTTAATTCTACTCTCTGCAGTGTTTAAATGCTTACATATACACACAGTTACTGTCCCTCCACACATACGACTCGGTTCTGCTTCTATGCCCCAGCTTTGTTTACTTTTTCCCACCGAGGCTTCTAGACTTCTGATTGGCCAACATTTCTGCACGGTTAGGAATCTAGCGCCACCTGCTGCTTTGGCATGTTCATAGCAGCGTTTTCCTTCATTTCTCCCTTTATGTGTGGACGGGATTATTTTTAAAACGAAAACGGAAAATCTCCGTTTTCAAAAACACCCGTGTACGTGTGGACGTAGCCTCAGTCTCTGACTGGAAGCGCTAATTCGTCATTCGGCTTTTGTCAGACTAAAGTAACTGTTAAAACTGTTTGAAAAGCTAAGCTATACAACAAGGAGAGATTGAGAATTTCCTTTTAGTTCTCAGTTTATTTGATATTGACAAAAGTTAGTCAGTTTTGTCTGTTCTTCTGTAAAACAAACTAAGATTTATTTTTAGAATTAATATTTTGTTTCTAAGTGGAATTGACAGTTTAGTCTGTTTCGTTTGTTCTATTTTGAAACTTAAACGCTTTAGCGGCTGCCTTTTGTGTAGTTTGCAATATTTGCCTTTATTTATCTGAAAAAGTCTTATGTTCCTTAAGTACATCTACCCTGTTGAACTTATTATGGGAAATAAATATTTAAAAACAAGCTGCTGATTATTTCACATTTTACTTGTGAGCAACGGCACATTTAAATCTTACAAATATAGTTATTTGGCTTATATCGTGATAGATATCGTTATCGCCTGAAATGAAAAAAACATATCGTGATATGAAAAAATCTCATATCGCCCAGCTCTACTGTCAATACACTTTGACCCCTCCAACATCCTGATTCAGACTCTGTAGTCCTTTAAACGAGGACCTGCACAAACGCATCTCTGTGTTTGTCACAGCTGCAATATCGCTGTGACACCCTGAAACAACAACATGACAGCTCAGCATACAGGAAACAAACTCCTTCCACCGTGCACAGTCTCCTCAGATCACTGAGTGAAGGACAAATGCAAACTTTAGCCAGTAACTAAACACGTCTTCATGTAAAGCAGGACAGAAATGATCCAAAAAACCACTTTAAACAAAGCCGAATGAGGCCTGAACAGCACCTCTATGCAATGAAGTCATAAATGTAAGGACACAGTTCACTTTATTAATGTGATACTGAAGAAAACTTAAAAACTGACAGATTCTCAGGTGACTTCTGCACATGCAACCAGTGGCTGTTTTCATCTATGCTCGATTAACTTCAGACATTAAACCCTGAGTAAATTGGAAACGTGTGGATTTCTTCACTCTACTGAAGTTTATTCATAAACACTGTTTCCATAAAAAACTTCACAGATTAAAGGACACCGTTCAGTTTTCTGTGGGATCATCCTGCAGAGAAAAACATCTCACGGGTTGATTATTGATCTGCTGTAAAGACATCATCACCATCTGACAGTCATGTGTTCAGACTCCCACAGCTCCGCTCCCATGTGCCGGCCTCTGTGGAGGAATGTGATAATGAATGGTCTTCATACCGCACACACACACGTCCTATGGTAACATATACACACAGAAAGCTAAAGATAGCCATCGGCTGCACTCGACGCCCAGTTTGCACAAAACTTTTTACACTGTTTGATCAGAGCTGGCTTTGCATCCTGGTCACATGACCTGGAACCCCGTGCTGCTTTCAGTGCAGTGGGAGATATTAACAGTGCAGACTCAGCGTGGATAATGAAAGCCTCACACTTACACACAGTCAGACTCATCAAACTCCCCAAGAGCAGGAAAACAAAGTTGCAGTTTCTTTAGTGGCCACTTGAGGCAGTCTCCAAAAAGTGATTCAGTCCCCATAGACTTCCACGTTGCGATTTCCAACTTTACAGAATAAACAATGACCTTTGCACAAGCTGTCCAAGACTCTGAGCTCCGGTATTGTTAGGTGAAATTGCCTCAACACAGCCTGCCTCTCCCTTATGACTGCTGGGAGAGGCTACAATGCTCCCCTGACCCCTGAACTGGATGGATGGATGGATGGATGGATGGATGGATGGATGGATGGATGGATGGATGGATGGATGGATGGATGGATGGATGCTAGTTAACACTAAGTAGCAGCTGTGATCCTGACTGATAACAAAGATGGCTGATGACCACCTTCTCAACCAAATACAATCAGCTCCGACTCCAACAATCCAACATGGTAGCTTTGGCATCTTTCATAACTGTCTATGATTTTAGTTGGTCATGAATACATCAGTTTACAGTCAGTACTAGTCAATGACTTCCATCTTCCATCAGGCCTCAAACACTTTCAAAAAGCTGCACTAAGCTAAAGGGCTTCTATTTACATGGCTTTATTTGTTGGTCCAACATAGGCATAAATCCTGCAGATGAGAGAGAACAGCACTGAGTCCTGATGTTTGAGGAGTTGAATCAAAACAACAGGTCCTTTTACTCTGACATTACAGCTGTGCAACGAATCTAAATATAGAACCACTGGCTTCTAATGACTATAAAAACAAGACGATCCAAAGAAAGCTTTTAATGCTTGCATTCCTTTTTTGCAAACTTTTCTCCTTTGGTCTTATGTTATAAAACCAGCCCTCTCTCTAAAAGCCCCAGACTCACTCCCCGACAGGTTGTGGCAGGTCAGTTTGAGCCGGATTGACAGAAAGATGAAGCTGAAACCAGTTCAGCCATCTGGGAACAGTTTGGTTTCAAAGTTTCTTCCACAGAGCAACATGAGTTTCACTTTAAGTTTAAAATGGAGCAGCGGAGCAGCCCAGCCTGATATGTACACAACAACATTTGTAGTTTAAGACTCCAGCTTTCAACAGCCTCAGACAGAAGAAGACAAAACAGGAAATGGGACAAACCAAATAAAGTCATTAACTAATTGCAGCAAACATCCTGTCCTGTTTGTCAGGTTGCAGTTTGATGTCTGTTCAGAGGAAAAACAAGTCCAAACATCATAACTGAAGCATCATTTTTTTTCTATCCGATCAGACTAAAAGTCATCAACACAAATTAAGCTTCGGCAATCATTAGTTTTCTTTCTTTTCCTCAAACTTTCTCTTCTCCATATGAATAAGGAAACATCTAAATGGTGTTTCAGAGTTCAGTCTTCATAAAAGAGCTTTTCTCTTCTCTGTGGTCCTTATCAGTAATTGGATTACCTGGGAACAGCTGCTGGTTAACAAGTTTAGAGATTTAAGAGAAGAAGCAGGAAACCTGTAAACACAGGTGGGCAGGAGGAGGCTGAACTTTACCGCTTTGCAGTCAGGCTCATGCTTGATCTCCAATCACCTCCACAATCCGCTGCAGCCATATTTGTTTCCATCAGAAACCAGCAGCAGTGACGCTCTGCTGCAAAAATGTTGAATGAGTGCCAGTTTTAGGATGCCATGTGCGTATGATTAATGTCTGCTCAGACAATAATGCTGGCTCAGGCTGGTGGCTGTCAGCTTTGTACTGATTGATGGTGTCACCATGAGTGAGGCGGTATTTCTTAACGCCACATGAATTTGTTTATGCTAGGAAGGTTTAGACTGGTGACGGCTCAAACAGAAGAACTTTACCTGAAGAGAGACTCTCCTTCAGTCTCATGTTGTGCTGCTTTACATAATGTGGATGTTTGGCGGGGCCACCATTGGTCTGCAGGCCTCATATTGAGGACCAGAGTTCTGAAAACACCAGTGATGTTTCAACTCTGGCAACACAACACTCATACATGCATGGAACGACTCTATTTGGCAATCCAGCACGTTTCCTAGAAGACTGCATTAAATAAACTCTGCATGTGCTCATCGTCAGTGCTGCAGCTCATTTCTTTCACTACATTACAAACAGCTGTTTGCACAGACAGCTCCTGCCTCTCCACCAAACACCCTCCCAGTGTTGGTGTAACCTGCAGGATCTGCAGGTTAGGCAGATCCTACTGCTTTTTTTAACCCCTCCTCCGCCCCAGCATCCACCTGCAGTCTCCGGTTTCCCAGTCACTCCTCCCAGTTTCTATGTGTATCGTATATGTGGTGACTAATGAGCTTGACTCTGACTGTGATCTGAAGCTTTCAGGAACCATTTCAACTTTCTGACCGCAAACCGACAAAGAAGAATTATCAAATGTTCCCTGTAAGCATCCTGCTGTTTCTTTTTTTTTTGTGATCAACATTTTATTGATTTAAAACGGGGTTGGGGGGGGGGGGGGGGGGTACAGACATATACAGCACAACTGTAAACTGCAGTAGCAAAGCAAACATTAGCAAACAAGGCATAGGGACAGCAAAGAAAAGACACAAAAACACAAAGTTAAAACCAATTATTGTCTCTTCCAGGAGATAACTCTGGATGAGAAGATCTTCCAAGCGTCAACAGTCGTGGGTCGAGCTTTATTTAATTTTGCTGTGGTATGTTCAAAACCAATAACACGGATAAGACATCGTCTCCAGAATGATTCCATACAAATGTCAGGACAGAACCATTGCTTTGTAATAGTCTTCTTTGCGGATGTAAATCCAGCGAACAACATTTTGCATTGCATTTGTTTTAAGGAGATTTCAGAGGTATCATTAAGGAGACAAAGACCAGGATTGGGAACATAAAAAACTTCCAGTACCTCAGATAACACAGAGTTCACAAAGACCCAAAAATCGGATACCACAGGACAGTCCCAAAACATGTGCAAAAACGTGCCAGGTGATGAATCATTGCAGATGTGACAGTAATACGTAGCCTGTAGTTTCATCTGGAACCTCCTATAGGGCGTAATGTATGTTCTGTGTATGGTTTTGAAATGAATTAATTGATGCGCCAGGTTCTTAGAAGTCAAACTCAGATTAGACCACACTGTATCCCAGTCTATATTAACCTGTAGTTCTCCCAGTTCCCTGACCCAAATAGATTCAATGGGCAGGGACTTCATACCATGTTCAGCTAATTTGTTGTAGATTTTGGAAACAGAGGGTCTGCCAGATTTAGGCAGGATCCAGTCCAACATGGGATGAGAGGGAAGAGGAGAGTCCCAGGGGACACCGTATGCTTTTAAAGCTGATCTGAGCTGCAGATATACAAAGTAAGAAGATGCAGGAAGAGAAAAACGTGTCCTTAAGTCCTGAAATGAGCAAAGGCCTTGGGCGTTGAATAGATCATCAAAAAGGTTTATCCCGAGTGAGAACCAAGAGGGTTGAACAAATGGTCGGCTGCCACATAGTAATTTTAAATTATGCCAGAGTGGTGAGCTTTTACAAAATTTAACTGGAGCACCCAGCCGCCGTTCTATCTTCCTCCATACCTGTATAGAGTTGGCAATAATAGGTCCAAACTCGTTGTTGTTGTAGAGCGTATTGGCGGGAACATTAGCAAACAGAAGATCTTGTAGTCTATGCGGTGCTGCCTTGGCGGATTCGATCATTTTCCACGCAGTAGTAGTCTCTGGGTTGACCCACGTACTAAGCGCCCTGATTTGGAATGACCAGTAATAAAACTCAAAGTTTGGTACTGCCAGGCCACCAAACAATTTGGGCCGCTGCAATGTTGACAAACGTATCCTAGGCCTTTTGCCATTCCAAATAAATTTACACACCGCAGAGTGTATGTCTTTAAAATAAGTTAGAGGAGGAGAGAGTGGCAACATAAAAAAAAGGAAATTAAGCCGTGGCAGTATGTTCATCTTTACTGTGTTGATTCTACCCTGAAGCGAAGTTTTTAAATTGTCCCATCTTTGAAAGTCGGATTTGATCTTATTTAGCATAGTAGTAAAATTCTCCTTGATTATCTTTGGAATACTATTATGAATTGAAATGCCCAGATAAGTAAAAGTGCTTTTGATCTGAACACAACCGGGTAAGGAAACTTTCGTAGCTTTATCGTTCAAAGGCATCAAAGCAGATTTCGACCAGTTTATTTTGTAGCCAGATAGAGAGCTGAAATGGTCAAAGTTTTTAATCAATGGATGGATGGACGTCTCATAGTTGTCCAAAAACAGAATAATATCATCCGCATATAGAGATATGATATGATTATGACCACCAATTCTTATGGGAGAAATCGTGGACTGTCTAATGGCTTGTGCTAAGGGCTCTAGAGAGAGGCAGAACAGGAGAGGAGAGAGAGGGCAACCCTGCCTCGTTCCACGCTGCAGCGTGAAAGGGGGAGAGACCAGGTCCCCTGTTAAGACACTAGCAAGAGGTGAGTGATATAGTGTTTGAATCATAGCAACAAATTTCTGCTTAAACCCAAAGTGTTTTAATACCATCCACATATAGTCCCACTCTAGCCTATCAAAGGCTTTTTCTGCATCAAGTGAAAATACTGCACATGGATTTTGATAGCTGTTAGCGGCATCTATGATGTGCAACAGCCGTCTTATGTTATCAGATGCAAGCCGCCCTCGGATAAATCCTGTCTGGTCTGCATTGACCAAAACATGGATAACTCTTTCCAGGCGCAATGCGAGAGCTTTTGCAAATACTTTAAGATCAGTTGTGAGCAGAGATATCGGTCTGAAACTAGAGCACTCAAGAGGGTCCTTTCCCTTTTTTAAGAGAAGGGTAATAAGTGCTGTTTTCTGGTCTCTATGGAAAGACCCGTTCCGGATTGCAAAATTAAATGAGCCGAGCATGAGCGAGCCTATTGTATCCCAAAGCTCTAGAAATAGTTCTGGCGGAAGGCCATCCAGTCCAGGTGATTTACCTTTGTTAAGGTCTTTCAGCGCTCTATGCAGCTCATCTAGAGTTAATGGGGCCTCTAGCTCATCCTGATCTGCTTGTGGAATATGAGGTAGATCCAGATTCTCGAGAAAGCTATTACAGATAGTATCCTTAAAATTGATATCTGATTTATACAGATTTACAAAAAATGACGAGAAAGTGGTGTTAATGGACTGGGGATTTGTCGTAATTTTACCGTTTGCAGCTGTTATAGCTGGAATATGTGCCCTTGTTTCACATTCTTTAAGCATAAGTGCCAACAAATGACTAGGACGCTCTGATTCAAAATAGTACTTCTGTCTAGTTCTATGCAAGATGAACTCTGCTTTGGACAAGGTTATTGCATCATATTCTTCTTTTAGTGAAGCTAGGAGTGTAGACTGATCGTCTGACCGGCTTAGTTTTTGCAGATTCTGTAAAGATTCCACCTGATTTTCTAGATTGGACACCTGAGCACGTTTTGTTTTTGCCAACATGGAGGAGAATGAGATGGAAAAGCCACGAATGAAACATTTTGTAGTCTCCCATAAGACTTGTGGGTCGATATCCTCATTAGCGTTGATATCCAAAAAATCCTTCAGCTGGAGCTTAAGCAGGCTGAGAAAGGTAGAGTTTGTTAATAGGGACGTATTAAAGCGCCACCTGGGGGCCCTATTCTTTAAATTGGGCAGATCGACAGAGCATAACAAAGCTGAATGATCTGATATCAAGATTGGCTGAATAGAAATAGATGTATCACCTGAAACTAAGGAAGGACTAACAAAAACGTAGTCTATCCTAGAGAATGTCTTATGTCTATTAGAAAAGAATGTATAATCCCTAATGTCGAAATTCTGCATCCGCCAAAGGTCGATGAGATTAAGATCTTTTATAAGTGTATTCAACAGAGAAGATGAGAGATTAGCTACTGCATCTGGATGAGATTTATCTAAAACGGGGTTGACGACAGCATTGAAGTCTCCACCCAACACTATGGAATAATCATTGTATTCTAATAGTGTATTGGCAATATAAGTAAAAAAGTCCCTGTCTGGCTCATTTGGACAGTATACAGATACGAATACCAGTTTATGGTTTAAGATACTGCCACTTACAAGTGCCAGCCGGCCGTTTTCATCACTCGTGCTATACCTGGTAGTAAGGTCGAATTTTCTCTTCAGCAAGATACAGACACCCTTGGTTTTATTTGGGGCAGAGGACGAAGCTAGTAGTTTGTAGTGTTTGTTTTGAAAACGTGCCACATCACCTTGTTTCAGATGTGTTTCTTGGATTAAAGCAATGTCAGCGTTTTTACGGTATAGGTACTCAAGGACACGTGTCCGCTTAATAGCGGAGTTAAGACCATTAACGTTAAGTGACAGAATAATCAATGGTAGCATCGGTACGGCAAGTGTCCAAGAATGGTCCCAATGTGAAGATAGCAAGAGAGGAACGTCAGTGTGTAGTAAAATACAAGGCCACCATACCCCTGCCAGGTACTGCAATGTTTCACTAATGCTACTGGAATTATAACTTTGCATAGAGATATGTCTGCAAGGGAGGGGACAGGGGAGGAAAAAACTATATACAAAAACTGGTGCAGACCGCACAGAGCTCCCTCCATAGGTCTGCTAAAACACAAACTTCTGATTGATTCGTAACCGGTCCTTCCACTCCAACACAAAAAACTTGAGGGTCAGACGTGCACACATAGTCAACGGAAATTAAGTGGGTAAGTATATCCCACACCCTCCCAACTGAGTGAAATTATCTTATTTAGCGAGAAGAAAAAAAAAAAAAAAAAAAAGAATATAAAATATGAATATTTGCAACAAAAACAAAATAAAATAATACAAATGTATCTTATATACGTACAGTAACAACAGCCAGCAAATATGTGACCATGATAAGCTCAAAGAAAGGTAAAATAAATAATTAAAAAAAAAAAAAAAAATACATATATATAAATATATACATACATGCACATACACATACACATGCATATACATATATACACACATACACATATACATACATACACATGCATACATACACAAAATAAGATAAGATAAAATACAATAAAATAAATAAATAAATAAAAAGTACCCCCGGTAGGGGCGAAGCAAGTCGCTAAATTAAATGTAACCAACCTTAACCCATGAAAGTGATCCTGCCGTCAACCTAGTTGAGGCCTGCTGCAACTAAAACAGGTCAACTAACCGGCGTTCAGTCATTCATGTCCACTAAGTTGCCTTCTCCTGCATGCTGATTGCCAGCGTCGTTGGCCGCGCTGTTTAGATCGGGAGGAAAAGCGGGGGCCCCATCAACACACTGCGGCGTTGCAGGATTCAGCTTTCGCGGCAGGGAGTTAATGAAATCTTCTGCCAGTTGAGGGGATTCGAATGCCATCTTCTTACCACCGTGCTCTATCTTCATCACGGCGGGGTAAATGAGGAATGGTTCCAGGCCCATAGCCGTAGCCTTCTTCATGACAGGAGAGAAACTCTTCCTCTTTGCTGTTGTAGTCGGACTGAAGTCAGGGAAGAAAAGAAGAGTGGTGTTGGTGGCATGCTTCACTGGATATGCTTTGCGTGCCCCTTTGAGAATTGCCGATCTGTCCTGCCACCGTAATAATCTGAAGATTAGGGTGCAAGGCTTCTTGGTATTAGTATCGCGGCCGTCGTACACCCGATGCGCTCGTTCGATGTCGATGTCGCGCCCCTCCAACGACGGAATCCACTTGGGGAGATTAGCCTTAATGTAGCCAACTGTATCCGAGCCCTCCAGCATTTCAGGTAAGCCAACAAGCCTGATGTTATTCCTGCGACCCCTGTCCTCCAGATCTGTAAGCTTTGTCGTGAGAAGGTCGAGTTGTCTCTTCAGATCGATAACCGATCGTCTGTCCTCACGCGCGGCGGCTTGCACTGAGTCCACTCGGTCTTGAGTGCGTTTAGCCATCGCAGCTACCCTCTCGATTTCCCCGCTAACATTATTTACCACTTCATTGGTCTTTTGAAGGTCTGTGCGTAAGTCGCGCAGAGCAGGAATCAAGATAGAGTCCATAGCTTCCCTGACTGCCGAGGCAACCACTGAATCGAGGGACTTTTGTTGTTCCTGAAGTGCTAGCTTCACACCGTTAGCAATAGCCTCGTCGAGGTCTTCCTTAGTGACGGAGGAATCTTTAAACTTTTTCTTTAAGGGAGACTGAGCAATCTCCCTTTTCCGTGAGTCTCTGGTTGAAGAGGTGTCCATAGTGGGATCGGCGTCGAGATAACTAATTTATATGACAGGATAGTGATAAACAGTGACAATGTGTGCAGAGCTAAAAACTACGCTGGCATTCCTGCCGACGGGTCACGTGATCTCCGCATCCTGCTGTTTCCAGGGAACGGTTAACAGTAAGACAACTCAGCGAGGGAACGCTTGGGGTCACAAAAACTTTTTTCAAAAGCTAGTTTAATTTTGCTTTCTTCTTTCTTTGTTAGGAAATACTGAAATGTGCTGTTCTTGGTCTGGGGAAAAAACCCCAAACTTTACTTTATAAATTGTGGAGAAATTGCAGTGAGACTGTTGTTATGGCAGACTCGGTCTGCAGCTTTCAGCTGAAAAGCTGGAGGTGAATAGTTTGGTTACAAAACCTGAATGGAGACGGTGGTTGAGAAGTTAATCAAAAAACATGAAATGATTTAAAGACCTAAACAACATGCTTTTGAGTTTTTAAGATTTGTCTCTTAAAACATACCCATTAACTCGTTAAACTACCAGAGGGCTTTTATTTTGAAATTTCACAGCATTATGGCATCCCAGTAGTGTTTGATGATTGGAGTTTAAAGAGTTGTAAAGAACCACTTCTGTTCAATTGCAATGTCCTGGAGCTTTTATTTTGAAAATAACCTATTTATTTTGAAAATAGTCGCCTGATCAAAACAATGCATCCATCTTTTATATACAGTCTGTGGAGGCCAAAATCATAAACAACATTTTCGGTCACGATTATTTTACACAACTACCCACTAGGGGTGGGGGAAAAAATCGATACTGTGTAGTATCGTGATATTTCGCTTGCTAATAATGTATCGATACAGGGACAGCAGAAATCGATATTTTGTTACAAAAAAAGGTTTTTGTGCTCTGACTTCAGAGCACGTTGATCCTTTTTCTGAGCAAGAACCCTGACATTCCTTCACTGTCCAAATGTGTTTAACTTTTTTTTGGCATCAATAAACATGACGGTTTACTTATTTTAATTTAAGACATGTTTTATTTTAATTAAGTTTAAAACTTTTTTATTTAATGTAAAATTCTATTTTGTTTTAATTTACCTTTCAAATTCTTCAGTTGCTGAAGGGGCTGCATAGTTTTCATAAATAGCTATAATTGTACCAGATGGTTGCATTCAGTTAAGTTGGACTAGACTGTAATACAAACCGTTCAGTTTGTCAACAATAAAACTGACTGAAATGAGAGAAAGACGGAGTGTTTGATATTAGATAAATGAATATTGATAAAGTTTACCTTTATGTACAGAATCTGAATATCGCAAAATATTTTTAAAAATTGCAATAATATCGTATCGTGCGTTAAGTATTGTAGGAATATCGTATCGTGGGATGTATGGTGATTCCCACCTCTACTACCCACAGACTTTGGAAAAACTTTTTTTTTTGGAAAGACAGATTATTTTTAATTAAATTACCTTTAAATATATAAAGTGAGGGAACTCTGAGCTCCATGAACATTTCTGATGAGTTTATGGTCTTAGTCGTTGGTTTGAGCCAAACAGGATGACAGAGGTGTGAAGGAAAGGAGTGAAGATTTAGGGTGGAGGATCTGACAAGTCACCAGTTTCTCCATCAGGTCCTCCCCTCAGTCATCAAACACCAAGACAGCAAAGGATAAAAAGCTCAGATGAAGTCCTCAAAAATCTACATTTGACCTATTAGGTTGAATACATACAACTACATCCATCTTTTATCTACAGTCTATGGTTGAGAAGCACCACCCAGCCTCTGACATGTGTATACTTCCTCTCTCAGACAGTGAGGACCAGCGAAATAGTCCTCATTTCCCTCATCTAAACCACAAACAAAGATAGATATCCACACTCTGACATGACGAGGAGACGGTTTGTTTAAGGTTTTGTGGCGTTACCCAATAACGTCAGAGCAGAATTCAAACAGCATGCAGCTAAAAATACACACACACACACACACACACACACACACACACACACACACACAGAGAGATAGCTCAGATGCCAGCTGAGAAATGCTTTAGCCTCCTGGGCTAACTTTAGCAAGGCTGACATGAGCAGCGGCAGAGGAGAGTCTCAATATGCTGAACTCTGCGGGGCCAGAAGTATGTGGACACACCTGTGCTCATGCTGAGGGCAAAGTTCAGCAGGTAATAGCAGGATTTAAGCCGACTACATCTGTAAACAATGAGCAGATTAACGCTCCCGCTTCTGGGATGAAGTAAGTCCATTCGTCCACATACTTATGGTCACATGAACAGCTATGACATTGATGTAACGGTGAGTAAACAACCTGAGGCTGAGATAAAAGGCAGTTCTTTGAAAGAGCCGGTTTGTTGGCAGTTTAGTAAACACAAGTTTCAAAATAAAAGCTGAGAAATGCACTTGAAAGCACGCAGACAGCCCCGACTGATCACCTGGATCATCTCGGCGCAGGACTGAGCGGCACGGAGAAACTGGAAACACGAGCCTCAGCTGTGATTTCTCAATGCAGAAACATTATATTAGCGGCTGTTTGGAAACTGACTCAGTAACTGACTAATCACAAATGAAAATGAAGGACTGACAAAAGCAGATGAGGGCAACGTTTTTCCCCCTCAGGCTGATGTAGATACAGTAAACAAAGGCCTGACAAATGTTAACATTGTTATTTTGTGTTAATAAAACACGTTAAAACAAAGATGTATTCCCAGAGAAACTGCTTTACACTGTATGATGAACATTAGACAATTTTAATCCGTGTATACAAAGTAAATACCTGAACAGAGTGAGTCACATGAGCTGTATCTTTAGTGACTTGTAGCAAACGACCAGTTCAGGATCTCAGTTCGGAGTTATCAAGCTTTCCTTGTTTCTGAGAAGCGAACGGATGAAATAAGCTATCATCTGTATGTTTGTGTCGATGCACATGCATGCACAGAAGCATTGTGCTAATGTAAATTACCTTAATGTAAACTCACATAATGAAAAATGACCAGTGTAAAGATCTGTTTTTTATTCAGCTTGGTCTAAATGTGTAAATTATTATTATTTTAATATGTTCTAACTAGGGCTGTTCGATATAACGATATATATCGGATGACGATATAAAAACATCTATCGTTTCATTTTACGCTATCGTTTGTTTCGTGGTGTCGCAAAATAAACTGTTCACGGCAATATTTTTTCATTATTTTGATATTTCTGATGGTCACTGTAGTGGCTATATTCATTTCTTAAAGTTCTCTCTTTCTCTTATATTTTATATAACCACACTATGGACGGACAAGCGCCTGTTTTTATGCGTTGTACGTTAGCAACGACGGTAAAACCACCTCGTGTCCGCTTGTTTATTTTCCACATAAACCTTTCACAATAAAGCTCAAGATCCTGTTGAGTCTTTTCAAAATAAACTGCATCACGTGAAAGATGCAGACTATTTACGGATGAGAAGCAAAAAAGAGCCACCAGGTGCTAAAAAATAAATCTTAGACTCAAACGTTAGAACAGGCTTTTCCCCGCAGCACGCCGTGTAATAAATACTCACAAAAAAACGGCGGCCGTTACAACTTATGTCTAAAAATGTGTAGTTTCATGCATTTGTTAAAAACTCGACTCCAGGTACGCGACGCCCAGCTGGAAACACTTCACGCAAGTCGAGCTGCCCGAGATTCACAGAATTTACAGAAAATGTTACATTTTTATGATTTATATCGTTATCGGACGATAGAATTCTTATATCGGGATATGAGATTTTGGTCATATCGCACAGCCCTAGTTCTAACACAAATACAAATTACAGATTATGCAGCACTTATTCAACAACAGCTGGTATAAAGCTGTTGTTACATCACTGTGCACAAAGCGACCAATTAGGTGAGTGTAAAAGTGCTGGAATGCATCTGAGGGCTTTTATTGTGAAATGCAGGAACAGAAAGAAACCCGCTTTGCCAATGTTTAGAAAAAGTTGGTGCATATGTTCTAGTGACAGACATCACTTCTGGATCCAGAAACCAGTGGGCGATGTCGCAGTAGCTGTGTCCATCTTTTATATACAGGCTTCCGTTCTGATGAATGAAAATGTGTTTAAAGTAGATTTAGTTTAGTTTTTGTTATAATTTGATGATGTAATGTTTAATATTTTGCATCAATCCCTGCTGACATCACAGACTTTGTCTTCTGATAATCTTTATCTGATTCAGACAAGACAGCTAACCGAGAAAATAATCTGCAGATTAATCAATAATGAAAATGTTCTCTAGCACAGATTGAGCTCCAACTACCATTTAGCAATAAAACTGCAGATTACCTGAGAATACCAAGAATACCAAAAAACATGACACTGATTATCACAGCCTGACCTTCACAGAGCACTGCTGCAAACGATTATCATTTTCATTATCAGCGGGCAGCTTTAACTCTGAGACACGGTGCCGCTTTCAAGGTGATGCATCTCATTTAGTCTTAACTCCAGCCCCATTATTCACTTTATAATAAAACAAGAGGAAATAAATCAGCAGGTCTTCCTTTTCAGATGCATAAATCCGCAGAGATTTGCATTCTTTACAGGATTGTGCTTGAAACAAATGGAGACATTTGTGCTCAAAATAATGAAAAATACATTTAGAACAACTAAGACATTTAACATGCGGGGCAAGAAACCCCTCACACTTTAAATTATGAATAAAAATGAGTTGAAATGAACTAAATCCACAGGTTGTTTATTTGTATTTACTGTTCTTAAGTTTCTAAACTTTTATTTACTGTAAAGTTGAACTTCTAAACTAACCGAATCTGTTTTCCAAATGAATAAAAACGACAAATGACTGAAAATATGAATACATGAAAAGAAGAATTAACACTTAAATGGATTAATAACACATAAAGGTGGAAAAGTGCAGTAAAAGTACCTCAGTCATAATAACAGCATTAATAACTATGTGTGCTCCGCTCTGATTGGATCCCGTTACCGGAGATGACTCACCTGTACAGGACCGGAGGAAACCGTGAGTCTCGTGGAAGCCACACGATGCCCCGCTCACTCTCTCTCCATGCCCACCTTCAGTCAAATCAAACAAATAAACAAACAAAGGCACGCGGGGCAGCAGCCTCTCTTGGTTCCGGTCCCGGTGCGGGCCTGTCGGTACCGGGACAGCCGGGCAGAGAGGGTGGGGGTGGAGGGATTTGGGTGGGGGCGCTGCTGCCTCACAGAAAAGTTCCAGCGTACACTAACCGGAGCTGCTCCCGGGAATAACGGCAGCACCGGCGCCTCGAGCTCAACTTTTCTCCGGGCTGACGTCACCGTCCGGTGAGCCCAGGCTGGGGAAAGTTGAGGCCCGCCGCTGGCTGCTGGGGCGGTGAATCACGGCAGCTCCGGGACAGCCCGTCGCTGGAAAAAGTTGCTAATCCGGTGGTCAGTCCGCCTCCTCGCGCTCCTGTCCGCGTGGAGCGGGCCTCGAGCGGCGAGCCGGGAGTGAGCGGAGAGTTTGAACGGAAAAATGGAGGAAAAGGAGAGAGAAGAGAAGGGGAGAGAGGCGGAGAGGCTGGCCGGTGGCCTGGCCGCGCGGCGGGTGAGTGCGTGTGTGTGCGGGCGCGTCCCCGTGACGGAGCTGGGACGCTCACAGACAGACAGACGGACAGAGGTCTCACTCTGCTCGCACACGTGACTTATGATACTTTTAGTTACATTGTAGTTGTCCGCGCGGGACTTTGTAACAAAAACGTAACAAAGTGTTACTTTTACCACCACTGATGAAAAAACTAGTAAAAGCGTTCATCATTAAAGATGCTCATAAGCAACATGACAACCGGAACAAGGAGCTACATTAGGGTTGAACACGTCATGCCAGTGTTTCCACGTTGAAATGAAGCTGATCTGAGCTTCTCTATAAATAAGTGCATTACATTTTAAACATGCTTCTCTTTGTGCTCAACTAAAAACCTTTATGTTTAATAAATAACGCACATAATTCAGAATACATACATAATTTAATTAAAAACTGAAAATCGTCCAGTGCTGCCGTGACAGTGGTGACTTGTTCTGGGATCAGTGGGGAACGTACAGGCATGAGCCGCTAATGAACTCTGAGTCTACAGGATCGCTAACTGAAGGCCTGGTGGAGTGAATCATCTCACTCCGAGACGATCTCTGGCGCCATGTCGTCCCTGATGGTGGAGGAGTTAAAGGAGCAGTCCGTCTGTTTCCCAGACCACAGTCACCCTGAGGGTTGATCAGCTGTTGTAACTGATGCAATCCAAACTGAGTGATTCAATCTAAGATGGACTTCTGAGCAACGCTCCAGAGACTGTAGGAAAACTGCTCTCTTATCATTTTAATCAAGATAGTAAATTCCAGCCACACTTGAACAGAGTCATGTCAAATATTAGTGTTTTGTGGGAAACGTGCAGCATCATGCCTCCGGCAAAGATAAGATCGATGTGATCTTCATTTTTTACAGAAACCATCGCTTTTGATGTCCACTATAATAAAAATTCATAAATTACATTAGATTCAGCAGATGTTGCAGAACTTCATTAAGAATCTGTCAGTTTTCAGGTTCAGAGTATAGTAGTGGGAGCTGTGTGCACATTCATGGGTTTACTGCACACAGGAGCTACTGATAGTTAATTTAGCTATCCTTAACAACTGGAAAAATCTGAAAAATACACAACTGTATTTGTGTTAATGGGCAGAGCGAAATATAAATGGTAAATGGCCTGTATTTGTATAGCGCTTTTCTAGTCCCTAAGGACCCCAAAGCGCTTTACACAACCTGTCATCCACCCATTCACACACACATTCACACACTGGTGATGGCAAGCTACAATGTAGCCACAGCCACCCTGGGGCGCACTGACAGAGGCTGCCGGACACTGGCGCCACCGGGCCCTCTGACCACCACCAGTAGGCAACGGGTGAAGTGTCTTGCCCAAGGAAAACAACGACCGAGACTGTCCAAGCCGGGGCTCGAACCAGCAACCTTCCGATTACAAGGCGAACTCCCAACTCTTGAGCCACGATCGCCGATATAAGAAATACATCTCTGTGTAATGCTTAAAACTGAACAGCACCACAGTGTGATTAAAGTAAATTAACTTCTCTGTTTGATGAGTAAACACGTTCTTATCTTGTGTCTTTCTGTATGCGTGTTTAAGGTAAAACATCACAAGTGTGCCTGTGTGTGTTTTATGCTGTTTACACAGTCATGCTGTGGCGACTTGACTTCCTTTAACGGACAAAAAGCACATCCCCATAAGACAGGTTATTCCGTTTCTGGGTGAGGACTTTAGGGTGGGAGTCCCGGGAAAGGTTGGAAGTTGTGTGACGTCCTCTGAAATGAAAAAAAAAAACAAAAAAACTACTTTGTGTGTCTATTGTTTCTCTGTCTTTGTGAGGACTGTGGGCAGTCCTCCTTTGGGACCTTTAAAGGACTGCTGGAGGGGTCAGTTCTGGTTTTCAAGGACATGTGACTCTATTATCTCAGGGAGGGTCCTCACAAAGATAGCAGTACGAGCTTGAGTGTGTGTGTGTGTGTGTCTATAAAACAAGAGAAGGTGGAGTCAGGAAACACCTGGAAGTCAGGAAACAGACACACACACACACACACACACACATATACATTACAGAGTTTCTGTCAACATGCTGCTGATTGTGCCTGACCTTTGACCTTCTTGTGACTCATAGCATAGTTGAAAGTGGATTGGTCCACATTTTGCCTCCTTCAGGAAGGCCTGGGATTGTCCTGTGATGTCATAAATTTGAGGTGGAGCTCAGAGGTCAAAGGTCAACACTTTGCCGAGTTAAAGGGAAAACCCCCACAGCTGCTGCGCCCTCTGCTGGACACCACTGAACATTACAGCACAGTGTCTGCATCACTACTGATAGGCAGTCAAAATCAAAACATGAAACTTTATAGAACTCCTACTCTCTGGATTTCATGTTTTATAATGAGGGGTTACAATTATTTGAATTAAATTATTCGTTAAATTATATAATTACATTATATAATTACATTATTTAAAAATGGCCTCAGATATGACATATTAAATTTTGTTCTTATCGATATAAAAAACACATGGACCTGGAGGTTTGAGATGTTCTAGATGTTTGTGGCTGCAGCTGAACTAAACAGTGAGTGAATTTTTAGGATGGCACGAAAATGCATCTTTGGAAAGTAAATAAGTGCTCTTCATTTAACACAAGACAAAAGGAACCAGAGCAAAAATACTTTTATTAAAAATCCTAATTATCTTGTTTTAATGATCACAGGGAAACTCAAATGGCTTAAATCCAAATCCATTTCATGGCCACTTCCTCAGTACAGGTATTTCAGGATTGCTCCTTAGAGTCCTGCTTCAACTATTCTTTATGTGAAAAAATCATGCATTTGCCCAAAACAAAAACAAAACCTGGCCCCTAACATTTTCACAAAGTGAAATATTATCATTATTATCATTACACAAACTTTAAACTATGTTTTAAAAGGTTTTACTGTTTTTCCCCTCATTTTTGTTGCTGTTTTCCAACCTCAGAGCCACCACAGAGACTCATATAGCTTTGTATTTGTGTTTATTTGATGGCACATATTAACATTGCAGCATTTAAACACGTATACAGCTGATGCAGTGCATACAGGATTTCTAGCCAAAGCTAATTTGTAGGTCTTGCCCCTGGTTCTGCTTTTAAGACACAACATATCCATACAAGTATAGGATCAAACAGTTCAAAAGCAACAACAACAATGATAATATTCATAATAATAATAAAGTACTGACAGAGGTGTTTTTAATATTTTCTTGATGTTGACATTTTTTCATAAAGCTAAAAGCCTCAAATAAAACCAGATTAACAGGCAGCAAAGGAAATCAGACTGTTTGTTTTTGAGTGTAGTGCCTGAAGAGGGCGCTCTTACTCTGCAGGAAAAAGAGCAGCTTTCACTCTGCAGCGTCTCATCTGCTCCATGTCGTAGCCACACGGCAGTAAGCACTGAACTTCACCAGCCCTGACAGCTGATTGTTTACACACAGTTTTCATTTCCCTATGATCTCTGAAAGTAATATTAATTGAAGTAATGCTTCAAACTAACTGAGCTGTTTCAATCATCCAGTCAACAATACAGCAGTGGAAAAGGTTTCGGTGTTTTAGGACATATTAGAAAAACATTCTGCTCTTTAAAAGGTTCTAAAATTAAGACAAAATGAAGAAGTGTGTGTGGAAAATCTGAGAATAGCTCATGATTCATTAGCTTGTAGAACCACCTTTAGCAGCAGCAACATAAAGTTTGTCCAGGATAAATTTAGCAGTCACTACATCATGATGCAGGAATCTTTGCCCTCTCACTTTTACAACTTTGCTTCAGTTTATTGCAGTTTGCAGTCATCTGTTTATGCACAGCTCTGAAGGTCCTGGCACAGGACTTCAATCAGACTGAGGTCTGGAATTTGGCTCGTTGCAGCACCTTGATCCTTTTCTTTTTCTGCCATCAAATTGTAGATTTGCTGCTGCATTTGGGATCATTGTCCTGTAGCATGAGCCAATAGGTGTTGTACAAATGGCTTCATGTTTGACTCTAGACCATGAACTCCTTTGCATACAGAGGAGTTCATGGTCCACTGAATGGCTTGAAGGTGTCCAGGTCTTGTGACTGCTGAACAAGCTAAATCATCAAACTGCCACCACGGCACAGCCATGCACATGACTGTTTATGAGGTTGGGGAAACCTGCAGTCAGCTGAGACTGAAGAAGTCACTTGGTTGAGCGACGAAAAGTTTCTCCCACGAAACGCTACGTCCATATGAACAGAACCAATTTTCTTGGAGAGCCAATCTCCTAGCAACCCTTCCAAACAACCCAAACGTATTCAGCGTTGTTCTTATTGTGTTGTCATGAACTTTAACCTCTATCATGCTAATCAAGGTCTGCAGAGTCTGAGTTGTAGCTCTTGGGCTTTTGCATGTTCTCTGAGCATTGCACGCTATGACCATGGGATTAAATCCTGGAATGTCCACTCCTGGGAGTCCTGATAACTTTTCTGGATGTTTTCCACATGAGAATAATCTATCTCACTGCAAGATGATGGACCGTAGATTATTTGGAAATGGCCTTATAACTATTCTGAGACTGACGGGCAACAATAGCTGCTTCTCTCGAGATTATATCTTTCCTTTTGGCGTTGTGTTAACACACTGAAAGGTTCATCAACCCAAAACTGCTTTTACCCATCTGGAATACAATTATACTGAGTTTCTTTACACTGACTCTAGCCAGATGTTTAACGCAGCCATAACAAACTGCCTACAAAAATGATGAACCTTGGCTACACATCTGCTTCTGAATTGACGAGGTCCTCAGCGACCACCCAGAGTGTCAGAGTAGGGCCCTACCTCATCCCAACACTCAGCTTACACATTGGCTCCCCACAGATGCTGAATCCTTACTGTACACTCTTTAGTAATACCAACTTGGTCCTCAATGCCACAAAAAACTATGGAAATACTTCAGGAGAAACAGATGTGACGCTCAGCCTATATACATGAATAGCAGTTTTGTGGAGAGGGTCTCTGACTTCAGATTTCTGGGCCTGCACCTGGATGATGATCTATTCTGGAAAACTAAAATCACATCACTAGTCAAGAAGGTAAAACAACACCCTAGCTGAGGTGCTGCTTGTTCTTCTACAAATGCTCTTTTGAATGCACAGAAGATCATCACAGTTGCCACAGTAAAGCCCACAGTCTCCCAAAGGACGCATCCCACCCAGCTCTCTTTGCACTCAGTGGGACTTGATACAATTAGGTTTTAGCTTTTGTACAATGACAATAAATATTGTGACTCTGGTTGTATGCAGGTGGTTATCTGATCATCATCTTACTGATCATCAGTTAATCAACTGCATTTGATTAGCAGCTCTTTTTTTTTCTCAATTCCTATATAAGCTTAGGTTTTCACTGCTTTGGCTTAATTCGTGTTAAATAAACAAAGACATGGGGGAATATGGATGTTTTTATTAATCTGAGGTGATGAACAGACTTTGCATTATGTTCTGATATCTAAAACCTTAAAACTGAAAGCGAGCACACATTTTATTGTGCGTTATCGTTATTGTTTAACTTCAGGGCCAGTGTATTTTCATCAAATAAACACATCATCATTCACTGCTGCTCAGTGCACACAGGGTCCCACTGCGACCCCTACAGGGATGAGACAATCATATTTGACCTTCAATAATAAATAAATATATAATGTAGTAAATCCAAAGAAAAAAAATTCTGTTCTGTGGAAAATAAACAGGAAGATGAATTTGGGGGAAAGGAGGGAACGGAGATGTTTCCATTTCATGTGAAATGTCCCTGAAGTTTTTATTTGCAAATAAATAAACATGTAAACAACAACTCTTCACTGGAAACAGCATCATATGTTTCAACAATAATGACACACGGACACAAATATCTCACACTCGGGAACAAAGCGCAGTGTTAGTACATATCATGTCATCCAAAGTCCTCAAAAAGATGAAGTCAGAGGTGGAAGAAGTAATCAACAACAGTGTTTCAGTATAAGCTGTTTCACAGTTTGAAACCTTCCATAGATTTTCATTAAACTTATGAAAAGTGCATTTTTAACCCTCTCTCTCCATATATATATATATATATATGTCTTTCCACTGGTTCACCTTCATTATCAAAAAATATATTTTAAGCAATTCTAGACCAAAGGAATCCCACGAAATAGCCACAAACAAGTCTTGCTATGATAATATCCTGTTTTTAAGCTACATTTGTGGTGTTTAACTTGACATTTCACCTGCTGCTGTAATTAAAAAGATTTTCAGACTTTTGGTTGCCTGTGATGGACTTCATAAACTTATCTATTTTTCTCCATGAAAAATGTATAAGATAATTTTGTAATTGATCGAGTTTACTCGTTGCCAAAATAGTTGTGGGTTCAAGACCCCTAGACGAGATATTTGTAGAGCTGAACTAAAAAGCGACTGAGCTTAGCAGGGAACAAAAATGCACCACTGGAAAGCAAAATGGTCCACTTGATTTATATCGCAAAGAAAAAATAAATGCATTCATGCCAGTTATCTTATTCTAATAATGTTCCAATGAAAATGATCAAATGAACCCAACCTCGTAATTTAAATCAAAATCGAATTAATTGCCTCTCCCTAAGTCAAAATTGCTCAGAGTTGCTTATTATGGTCTGCAGTCTCCTGCTGCATATAATTAAGAAAAGGACTCAGTAACTTCTCCAAACACTTCACTAAAGCCTGAAGAGGGCGCTGTTACTCTGCAAGAAATGGGGCTGCTTTTACTCTGCAACTTTTCCATGTTCTGGTTTTTATACCAAACACACGACAGGAAAATCAAAAGAAAGAAGCTGAATTTTGCCTGATCTGACAGGTGAGTTTTACATGCAGTTTTTATGGACCCACCTTTACTAAAATTAAAATGGAATTTGCTTCAAAATAACTGATGAAATAAGTGCTCAGAGGAATGTGAAGAGTGGCAAGATTTGCGTCTAGAAGTACTTTACAGTTTGGCAAAAGCAACATTTGAACAGAATTATTCTTATCAATCTGATATGAATTTCTCAACAACTCCTGAAACTTCACAACCTCTCAGACTCTTGGGTAACCCTTGAACTCAAAGACCCCAGAACTCTTCAGAACCACCCATTAAAGTCATTTGAGAAGGGTTTAGGAGTCCATTAAAACTCATGAACCATTCTCAACTCCTCACAGTCCTTCAGGTCCTTCCTGGTAGCTTTTTGGTCTGTTTGTCCCTTTAGGGACTCTTAGTCCTAGTGAAAAGTTCAGTCATGTAGTTCCACTGGCTTTTCACTCCATATTAGGAAAGAAGAGCTTTAGTGGAATGTCATCTATATTTCCACTGGAGTAGATAAAACAAAGTCTAACTCAAAGCTTTTATGAGGAACATTGTTAGCAGCCTCACTTTGACAGCCTCCTCAGCTGGTGTTCCTCCGTTTCATGCTTGATGCTTTGATGGACCCTCCTCTGCTGGACAGCAGTGAGGAGTGGGCTTCCCTCATGTTTTCCCTGAACGTCCTTGTAGAGTAGTAATACAGCAGCGGGTTGACCATGCTGTTCGACGCTGCCAGACACAGGGTCACCACCACCCCTCGCTGCAGGGCCAGCAAGATGTTGCAGTTCCAGCGGTTGCACACAGCGTGCAGGTGGAGCGAGCGGACCAGGTGATAGGGCAGAAAGCAGAGCAGGAAGGTCGCTGTCACCATGCTGACCAAATGCACCGAGCGCCTCCGGTTGCGAGTGCGATTCTTGCTGGCCAGGTTGGTGCCGCTAGGGCTCGAGTCGGCCGTTAGCTGTCGAATGATTTTGCTGTAGCAGATGATGATGGTGAGGAAAGGTATGAGGAAACCAAAAGTCACCGCCACGTAGTTTAACACCAGGATAATCGACCAGGACCTTGGGGTTTCTGGCTCAAAGCAGCGAGTTGCATTGTTCCTGAGAGAGAGCGAGACAAGCAAAGAAATGATGTTTTATCCATCATACCTACATAACTGTTTGATTAAATTAATTAAATAGATTCAGCTGTGTTTCTGTGACATTTTATTAAATTTGTAGATTATTAACTTTGGATTAGCTTGACATATGTTATGGTTTAAGGAAGCACCTTTTAGAAGCACCATAACCTATATTTGTTTTTGTTGTTTTAACATTTCTTTGCAAGCTCCTTTGACTACGATGACCTGGATGACTGAGAACCTTCACAGACTTTTAACATTGGCATGAGTATTGAACATGTTTTCTTTGAGCATGTTGCAGCATGTCCGACTGTTTCCAAATACAATCAAGAGGACAGGAGGAAAGGCATAAATAAAAACCCCACAGTCCAGCCGCCACCTTTTTGAACTTTATTTATTCAATCACTCTACGGCAGTGCAGTGTTATAGGCGTTAGTGCATATCAATATTTTTTTATATATTTCAGAATTACCAGATAAAGCTAATGTGTTGAAATCCAACAGAACCACCTCAGAAATGGTTAGAAAATTATAAACTGGCACAAAGATTTCCAACATAAGCCACCATCCATTGAACTAGAAACATTCAACTGTTAAGTTAAGAGTCCTGCAGGGAAGCTTGACAATGAATAAATAAAGTATTACAACTCTGCTCATTAAAAATAATAATAAGCATATTGGTGTTGTGATGCTGTTTAATGTTAAACTGCTTAGACACTTAAGCTAGCTTTTTAGAGCTGTGACATATACTAGCATATACTATTATATATTGTACATATATTTATTAGTTCCAGATGTAGCCATTCTTGTATTTTGCACAACTCTGTTGCTTGTGAAGCTCGCACACAAGAATTTCACTCACATGTGCTGTACCAATGTACCTGCACATGTGATGTGACAATAAAAGTGATTTGATTTGATTTGATTTGATTTGACACCATGTGTGCAGTGGCTGAAAAAAAAGCCATAGCTCAGGTGTCTATTTGAGGCTGACTGTGTGTGTAGTGGTCAAACTTCATTAGATTATGCATTAAGTTCATATATATCGACTTCCTTCCATGGAAGCCGCAAAATGGAAGTCTGGAGTTGGTTTATGTGTCCTTGATCACTTGCCTTAAAAATCTGCCTTGTTTAAGAATTTGATTGGACAATTTAGCATCATTCACACATTCACACATCGCCACAGCACAGGGACTCTTGTCCTGGAGAAGAACAAGGACTAACCCATTAGCTAGTTTTTGACTGAGGATGGCAACTTCAAGCGCTGAAACGGTAAAAGTAAAATTTGATTGTTTATTTACTGCAACATATTTAAGGCACTCAGTCAAAGACAAGAATGAAAAGTCGACAGACCCAATGGTGCCCCCACCCCAGAAAGAATTTTTGCCATCAGCCGTCACTGATGGTAAAAAAAGAAGTATTTTTTTTACATTTTCACTCGTTTAAATAGTGCTAAGACTTAAGGTTTCCAGTATTGGGGAAATGGTCTGACTGCCTGACAAGTGATGAGAACCAACAGTTGGTAAATATGCTGATTAAATAATTTTTCTTCATACTTTTTTCAGTTATTTTTCAAAGGCAAATTTACTTTACAGATTAGAAATTTATGACATACTACAATACTGTAAAGATAAAAAAGATCTTCAGTCAGTTTTTGGGGGGCATTTGTCTAAAGAGACTGTTGTTTTATTTGGGAATCTTGCATCTTCAGGTGGACAAGAACTCCATAACAAATGGAGCCAAAAAACAACTTTAATTCTGCTCAGTAGGCCAAAACATGCAAGACTCGGTTCTATCATCACCTCCCAGAGGAGACATTTCCCTGATGCTTTTATCATCTCCCCTCAACATCAGGACAGAGTTGTTAGTTTTCCTGTACACTGGAAGACATACATTTCCTGCTCCTCGGACCAATTTTACAAAGACCACTGTCAGGGAAAGTGGGCCGATTTTGTTCATTTCCAGTTATACACTTATAATTTAGGGCTCTACTAAAGCAGTTTTATGTGATTAATGATCCAAAAAGAATCTGTATTTATTTGCATTCATATTATAAAAAGAAGATGGAGTGAGGCTCTTTTGCTCTGAGTCTCTGATGCTATCAGACAGCACAATGCAGGCATTTTAAAACACTTCTGTATATTCAGCCCTTGTCAGATAGGAAAGCTTAGTCTGTCTTTTCCAGAGTCTATGAAAAGGCTGTGCAGAGGAGAGATAGTAACTAATGACAATGTTGTTTTTTTCAGTTGGAAAATATGTGAGGAAGGTTTGCTGTACTGTTGTTAATGCTAAACATTGCCTCCTTGTTTGTTTAAGTTCTTCCAGTAACCGTGACAATATCAGGCGAAATTTATCATGATAAGTATACACAAACTGATCACAGGCGTGAAATCACTGTTAATTTAACTGGAAATCCAAACACAAGACACAATGCCTACTAATAAACCACACGGAAACCAGTTTAATGGTTTTAAGGCCTTGGGATGTGCTTAAATCTGCTCTCTTATTCATTTCACATGTGAGAGAGAACTGTAACACATGAAAACACCTGGGGGGGGGGGTTTCATTTGTCAGGGAAAGGTTTTCAGACCTTGTACAACTTGTTCAAGAGTGAGTTAATTTTGTCATTGAAAAAAATGAGACAAAGCAGGAAGCACGGGATCAGTCAGCAGCTAATCTGATTACACTCCAACAAGGTTCCTCCTGAGTTTGTGCGAAAGCATTAAAGCCAAATCAAGGATAAAACCACATGGACGCAACTTTTTATATCTCTCTAAAACGTCCAGTGAATCCAATGAACAACGACATGCAAAAAAGGAAAAACACCTTCAACTGGCTTTATCACAATAAACATTTTTCAGCCCTGAGCCCTTAATTTAAAACCTGAAAAGGATCTACATATGTAAAATTTAAAAAAAAAAAGTCATAATATCAAATCCAAACATTTGAAATGAACCTTCACTAAACATTTTTTTTAAATCCAATTTAAAAAAATTAATGAAAAAAACAATTAATAGATATTATCATGAAATAAAGTATTTGTTAAACTATTAGATTCTGTCTCGTAAAAAAGAAAACAAACAAAGAAGAAAACAAAACATGTTGCGGGATGTCTCACCTATGTACAACCCCATTGGACAGGAAGGGCACAGAGGATCCGCCCACAAACACCCAAACTCCCAGGCAGATCCATAAGGTTCGAGCAGGCGTAGCTAAAGAGCGGTGACGGAGCGGCTGAGCAACAGCCAACCAGCGCAGCACGCTCAGCAGAGTGAGGAAGAGGATGCTGATGGGCGGAAGAGGGTTATTTTAGTAAATGTCTGTCGTTTGTTTTAAGTGTGTGTATGTGTGCTTGTCTACTGGTATAGCTGGTGATGTGAGGTCTTACACATGGACTCATCCTGTTTGAGGACGTAACGTCCCCATAATGCAAATGCTTAATTCCAATACTTGCTTTTGTTTGTTTGTTTGATGTCACTAACTGATTGTTTTTTACTTTTATTTTACTTTATTACTTTTATATATACTCATATTCTGAACATAATGATTTCACACATATTTTGGGGGACTACAAATAAACTTAATTATGCTCCCTAAAGGGATGTGATGATCAGTGAATGTGAATTACCTGGTGTACAGGTTGACGTAGAAGCCAAAGACGCACAGTCGGCACATCCAGTCTGGGAAGAACCACTTCCCTTCATTAAAGTAATAAGCCAATCGCAGCGGGAGGGTCAGGGAGAAGCTGCCGTCTGATATGGCGAGGTTCATCATGATCACACAGGAGGCCGACCTCCTGAGGGGACAAGGAAAAAGATGGATGATTTAAAGTCTCTTAAAGGGACAAAAAAAGTCATTTTTTGTTTTGTTTTTTGACATTTTCACTTAATTATTGAAGAACTTACAGCTGAAGAGCAACCGAATGTGGATTTTAATAAGAGGTTCAGTTTTAGGCAACTAGGCGTGTGTTACCTCACAGCTTTGTAGGCCAGTAGATTAACAGAGAACAGGAGAGGGGCTCTCTAAGGGGAAATGAGTAAATCAGCTGTTCGTCTGATGCATTATTTCTAACTTGTCCATCCTGCTCTCTTCCAATGAAGAGGTGAACATCTTCCGCTTTGCTACCTCCTTTCTTTCTGTCAGTGCCACTGTCTCCAAACCAACCCTGACAGTAGGTCATTACCATCTCATAAACCTTCCCTTTCACTCTTGCTGCTGTCCTTCTGTCACATGTCACCCCTGACACTCATCTCCACCCCCTCCACCCTGACTGCACTCTTGCTGTTGCTTTGGTTGATTTGGTATCTTTACTCCTTGCATCTTCACATTTCCACCTGTCTCATTCACTCACATGTATTCTGTCTGACCTTCAGTCATTTTCTCTCTGAAGCATGCCTCCACCTCTCCAGGCTCTCCTCCACCTGTTCCCTACTCCTTACAGATCACAGCATTGCTCACAAACATCATAATCCACTGAGACTCCAGGCTGATCTCACCAGCAGACACATGTATTTTACTGATATCTTTGTGTTTATTGTGACTCTGTAAAGTTTCACACATTGCATAATGACCTTGTTGGTGAGATCTGAGCCTTTATGTGGGCTTCATCACTCACATATGTCAGGTGTCAGTCACAGGCACAGCAAGGCTGCATGGAGGTCACTGTTAACTACATAAAACTCTTATTGTGAACGCACCTGCACATAATTACAGAGCGTGACGGTTATCCCAAGTTTGGATCTTATCATGAGATCAAGTTTGCATGGTGCATAAACAAGCTGGTAGCCATAATATTGCCCCTAATTTGTATGCAATTTGATAAGCAAATTAACCCCACGAGCACGAAATGAACAAAAAGTAAACAGACATTTCACGCAGTCATATGAGGTCGGCCTTCAGTACAGCATGCACGCTGACACGGGTCAGGGAAGCCCAATCACAGACTGTTAGATATTAATAACTCTTTAACTTTTTAGAGATTTAGATCTTTTCTGGTGAAGTCAAAAGGTCTCATGCTCTGAAGCTCTTCATCATCTTCCCTCTTGAGCGGGGAATCTTTACCCCATCTTGAGCGATACACAACTACACCGGCGTAACTTTGTGCTGAAAATTGGGGGGGGGGGGGGGGGGGGGGGGGGGGGGGTGTCAAGATCACTGTATAAATAAATAAATAAATCTGGGTAAAACATGCTATTTTGCTGGTAATACCTGAAATCAGTAAAGACAATCAAGAGCCTATTTATGCAAGATAGTTCATAATTTTATTGGGGGGGGGGTTATATATATACCACCCTGGAAATTACGCCCCTGCACATCCACACAAGGAATTCTTGTCCGTTGTGTACCAGAAGAAATGTGTATGGATGTGGGAGCAATAAATTTAATGCAAGGAAATGTAACGGTACTGCAACTGTGTGTAGGAAAGGCTGGAGTAGAAAGACACAGCACACATATACACAAAGACCCAAGCACCTGAAGTATAACATGAATGTGTTATTTATGTAAGAAATAATTCAAAAGAAAGAAATCAGAGTTTCAAATAATAAATAATTGGATACTTTTCTTTTGATAAACTATGAAAACAGGTCCAACAGACCTGAACACCACACAAGGATTCAATAAAAGTCTATCAAGGTCCAACATGATGTTACCGATGAAGTATTGCAGCGTTGCAACATATGGGCTTCGTTTGTTCATTTCATTCATTATTTTATTTTATGATGAAGTATTTATAGGAACTTATTGGTGTTTCTCTGTTACACTAGCATGCACAGCTCTGCTCTAGAAGTTGGTCATGCAGTGGCAGTGCAAGTTTCTCCGGGTGTTGCCTGGGTTTAATTGTTAACTGTCTACATAATATATCAAGTGTGGATGAAGGCAACACTTCTTGCTCTCTGCCATCTGCTGTTTTGTTTTAAATCTGAATGATTAATTATTTTCAAATAAAGAAGGTCCCTTTACTTGCTGCAGCTTGTGAGCAGAGCTGTAACAATATAATATGAAAATATGTAAATATCTGTCTTGCTTGGACCCTTTGTCGAGAGAGGATCTGCATGAGAAATTGAGGGATGTGAAAAAGCACATGCAGTGAGTTGTTAGAAGAAGAGTAGCAGGTTGGTTACCTTACAGTAAACCTGATGCGAGCTGGAAAAACAAACTCATCACGTTTGCCCATAAAATAATGGAAAAATGCCAGTTCCAGTATGTCGTTGTTATTAAAGCCACCAGTTTGTTTTCTGCACTTGGAATTCTGATGTAATGAAACAGGAACTACAGGTTTAAGCTTACTTTATTACTGGTGTATCTTTGTTTAAAAAGCAAAAGCTGCTGTGTGAAATATTTCAGTACTGTGAAATAGGAATAAACCTGTTGACAAAAAACGTGTTTTTCTTCAACGCACTGCTGAGCAGTACGAGACAAAGAACCACCCACATACCATCAAGCCGTGAAAGTTCAACGACATTCTTCCACATCCATAAAAAAAATGAAAGCCCATCAGTTAAACAGCAGCAGGAGTAAACAGAAAGTCCTCCGCCAACATCGAGGAAAAAGAACTTCAAGCTCCTGAAATGAATCATTAGATAAAAAAGGACGTCTTTCTGGTTCAGATTCTTGGGGTTTTTAGACAATGGTTCACTGTACGACACCAAAGTGCTCCTCTGGGATTGGCTGGAACTGCAACCGTCTCCCAATGCCAGTATCAGACTTCTATACTCTGCTCTGAATAAATACAAAATATTTTAATACTAAACAGTAAAATTCTCATGTTTTAAAATTTTAGCAGTTGATGAAAGTCACTGAAGTCCTCAAAGATAAGCATGCTTGAGTTTTCTGATGTTGCTGGGTGAAAAAAAGTTGAACTCAGAGCAAAAGTGCAGATAACAGAAATATTTACTTCTTTTAATGATAAACAGCAACAATGGCCTCAGCGGATTACAGCCGACGCTTAGATCTCAGTTACAGACACATGTTTGTGTGTTTTGAATATGAAGACTGGAGTTGGATGGATGTCAGTGGAGAAGAACCTTTGATTCTTGTTTACCCCCTTTGACACAACGCTCTGACGATGGCTGTAAGTCATAGTGTCGCAGCCTGTGGGGATCTGTGGGGTTATTTTCAGTTTTCTGTGGGAACTTCTAAGTTTATATTTAATGTAAACGTATTATGGTTGCACTTATCATTTCCAGTTTCTGTTTACGGTCCAGACTATTAGTCATTGCTACTTTTCTAGCAAGAACTGGTTCTGCTACAGTGTGGTTTTCTTTAGTGTTGAGACTACCAGTTAGCCTAACCTCCTTAATGTTTTCTCGGATCTCATTGGATGTCTTCATCTTTGAAATGATCCTCTTTATGTTGATTTTTGTTTATTTTCTTAGAGCCGTTTGTCTTTTGGTGCTTATTACTTTTACTTCTTTTGTTAATTTCTTAGTTTGAGCTGTCAACTTGGTATTTTCACTGTCCCTGATTACTCATTCATCCATTTTCTTCCACTTGTCAGACTAAGGGTTGTGGTTGGGCTGGAGCCTATCCCTGCTGTCATAGTGCATCAGACCTGTTACAGCCTGGACTGGTTGTCAATCTACTGCAGGGCTAAGACACCGAGACAATAACCAGTTAAACTAACCCCATGCATGCAATTGGACTGGGGAACATAACCAGATAGAAAACATGCCAGGAAGGCCCCACACTAGATTCAAATCCTGGTCTTCTGCTGTGAGACGATGGTCCTATCCACCTCCCCACCTAGCTGTTCTTTCCCTGTTTAACTTGTGTGTCTATTAGAGCCTCAATTTGCATCTATTTTTTTTGCATACTTGTTGCGCTCCCTAGTATGAGCCCCCCCTAGATGTATGATTATTTACTGCCTTCCAGATGGCCTGTAACACCTCAGTAAAGGGATTTTTTTATGTTTAAGTTGGCCTCTGGGATTTGTATTTGGGTGTGCGCACACCTCACCACAGGGATGTTCATAGTAGTTTTATATAATGAGAACAAATTACAATAATCTCAGAGTACTCAGGAGATAGAGACATGCTTTTTGTTTGCTAATTGCCTATTGTAATGGTAAACAATGAGAACAGGAGAAACTTGATGTGTGTTTGTGGGTTTGCATAGTAACAATTATGTAATATATATATATATATATATATATATATATATATATATATATATATATATATGTGTGTGTGTATATATGAAATACATTAAAACATATATGAATAAAGTAAATTGAATATAAGTCAATGCATAGAACCAAGAAAAGAGAGGCACATGTTTCTGTGTTTGCGTGTCCTGACCTGCGGCTGCTCTGCCTGAAGAACACCGCCAGCGCCCCGATGTTGCAGATAAATGCCACAGGGAACACGAGCAGATATGTGTATCTGTACGCGCTGTACTTGAAGGCATCATCTTCGTGGAAGCATTCCAAGTGGGACTTTGCAGTGTTGTTGTTCGTGGCAACAGTCATGCTCATCTGTCGTGCTGGTGAAACACACAAATATTTTTAGTAGAAGATGATTTTTTGTGTCAGAAATGTGAATGTTGAGATTACAATCATCTGTAATCTCAATAGAATTAAATTTTTAACGCACCATTTAATGCAAAATATATCAGAAGTGTTATACATACCATTAGTGTATTAAAATAACAGGGCAAAGCTCAGCATGACTGAGGCCCAGCTAAGTGTCTTTAAAAGATTGTAGAACTGAATAAAGTTTTTTTTTCTTTGGAAACGCTATTTAAATTAGTATTGTTGTCAAGTTTGATGGTAATGGACAGGATGTGGCTAAATACTGGAATACCCATTTTTAGCTAACTAAGCTAGTTTGTTTTAGCTGGTATGTAATATCTTATCGAAATAGGTTCAAATCCAGCTTCACAACACTAATATTGTTGTGGCAAAATGCTAATAATGAGACTCCAAAAATTCAGAAGGAGGGGGCTTATGTACAGTCTCCTTTTATGCAGGATAAATATTTAGTGGCTCTGTAAATGAACGAAAACAATATTTGGTTCGCTTTTAGTCAGCAGCCCTCAGAGCAAAAGCTTTGGTTAATAGAAACAATTAGTTAGTAACACTTTGGTGATGGGGACATTATGCATTTCTTTTACCTTTAAGTTTCAGGTCACAGAAGAGGGACTTTTTAGTCTAATGTTTGCTTCTATTAAAATTCAGCTAAAAGGAAAATACTGCTTTATTTCCTCCTCGTGCAGCTGTTATCTCAGGGCTAAAGCACATGGGTGAAGTTTGGGTCAGACTGCAGATGCCAATCAACTGAAGATAATTTTGTGATAAGAGCTGAGATGTCTGAATGAGCCTAAACAAAAAAGGCACAACCAGGAAACTGTTCACTCTTGTGCATCTATATGAGGTATACAAAACCAAAACAGCCAGCCTGTTTTAAATAAAGCTGCTTTTATTAATAGGTCCAGCAGGTGAGAAAAGCGCTGTTTGTTCCTGCACTCTATATTTGAATTCAGGCTGTCCAGCTGGATGCTTATCTCATGAAATGTAAATTGTTGAATGCAAAATGATAATCATGGACTTAAATAGCTTATGAAATCCACTGTTTGTGAGGAGGCGGCATAAACGATTATATTTCATCCTTTTAAATTTAACTCAAAGTTTGGCAGAGATCTGCTTATGATGGGGTGAATGTGTGACTTTGTAGCCTTATAGAGCTGAAACATGTTCTGGAGTTTATAATAAAACCTCTCTCATGAAAAGTAAAAAAGATGAAGGTTTCCCAGAGCATTTCCCTACTGCAATATAACCTTTGCATTTTGCACTGCATTTATACCAGCCTTTTAAGGTGTGTCCACAAAAACAGAAACAAGCAGCACTTTAACGATCAGTGACTACATTCAAGAAAATACCAATGGAAAAGAAGAATGTTGTAGGCTAACATGTGTTGAGGTGGAGAATAGCTGACTTACACAAGCAGGGTTAACTGTGCGAGAAAGCCTACAATGTCCACTAAAAAAAACAGTTAATCCCTTTTGAGGTTTGGACAAAACAGAAAAGCTCTACTTGGCTAAGACAGACCTGTGTCTTGGTGAACTTTAGTATGCTTTTAGAGTAAAAGCCAGCAGCTTTGACAATATATATAAAAAGATGAACAACAACAGTTTGAGTTATGCTTTTTTAAAAATGAAAGTAGCAGGTAGAGAATGTGCATCTATCTAATCAGTTAAAACTGGAGGGGACAAGCTGCTTGTTTTGCAGGTACTGAGCTAAGAGGTGGCCATGACCGTTATCAGGCGCCAGTTATCGTGTCTCGAGCTGCCCCCACAAATTTTTTTATACTGATATGTCTACAGCTTTCTAAGTAATTATTCTATCAGTAAAAAACTAAAGATTTTATTCATCTCAAATAAAACTGAAACCCAACAATTGCCCTTTAGCCACATGCTAAACACGCATAGTTTCAGAAAGCTTCAGATGTTATACCTTAAAACTCATGCAGAGATCTCATACAAATAGAGATTTCATTGATAATTTTGGTGCTAAGAGGTTATGTTGAATGAAAATGAGTGGTTTTGTGTTTTGGGGCTGAAAATGGATGAGAGTCAATATAAAGTCTTTAAAAAGATTAATAATTCCAATCAAGTGTTTTGATGTTAAATGCGAGAATGAATGAGAAGAAATTAAGGCCAATTTAGAGACCTCAGGATTTAAAAGCTGTGATCTTATTTTATAACTTCAATGAAAGTCAACAGAGAAGCATTCACTCGCCTGTTGTATTTAGATGGAATTTATCATTAAAATTTCAACCTCACATCCATATTATCTGCAGACTTTATGGATGTAACATTCTAAGTGAACATGCTAACAGAGCTGGCAGCTAACGTACTTATGACCTTTCATCAAAAGACAAGTACATCGTTTTTATATGAGCTTTGCAAAAAACCATTAAATATAAACTGACACATTTATAATAAAGGTTAAAAGCCAGCAATCCTTTCCAAAGCATGCACATAGCATTGGTTTGAATAAAAAAAACCTCCGCTAAAGTAAGCGTTGGTGTTTCCCACTCACTGTGTCTGTGAAATATCTATAATTTACATACAGTTTAGTTTTCATTACTTCAGCATCATTTAGCACCTAAACAATGAAACAGTTTGTCCTCTGACTTTTCTCTTCTCAGCATCAACTCTGAACATTGTTTACTTTTGATCTCCCCATATATATTTAATCCACTGAATACAAATACTGGAGCACTGCTCGGCCTGGCTGCTGCAAACTTTGACTCTTTGGAAAATAGTTTACTGCATTTGGCCCACAGTGACTGGCTACAGATAGAAGGTCTCACAGTTGCTTTCATTTGCACTCTGCTAAAAAACAAAAAAAGAAGAACAACAACAACAACAACAAAACAACAGTAAAATTATCTCTGTTACTTGTAAAGCTCTGCAGTTGCTCCCTCAAATGATTTTGTTGTGTGGTCATTCTGTATCTGATGATAATCTCAACTGAGGAAACATTAGGGCTAAAGGCGTAGCTCCATCTGTGTATGATAGAGATCTCTCTGGTCATTATGACACTATGATCAAACTATCCAAGAAAGATAAGAGTAGTTGTCAAACAGCTAACAGATCATCTGCAGAGGAATGGTTTATTTGAAGAGTTTCAGTCAGGTTTCAGAGCTCATCACAGCACAGAAACAGCTTTAGTGAAGGTTACAAATGATCTTCTTATGGCCTCTGACAGTGGACTCATCTCTGTGCTTGTCCTGCTAGACCTCAGTGCAGCGTTCGATACTGTCGACCATAATATCCTATTAGAGCGATTAGAACATGCAGTAGGTATTACAGGTACTGCACTGCAGTGGTTTGTATCATATCTATCTAATAGACTCCAGTTTGTGCATGTAAATGGAGAGTCCTCTTCACACACTGAGGTTAATTATGGCGTTCCACAGGGTTCAGTGCTAGGACCAATTCTGTTTACATTATACATGCTTCCCTTAGGCAGCATCATTAGAAGACATAGCATACATTTTCACTGCTATGCTGATGACACCCAGCTCTATCTGTCCATGAAGCCAGATAACACACACCAATTAGTTAAACTGCAGGAATGTCTTAAAGACATAAAGACCTGGATGGCCGCTAACTTTCTGCTAGCATAAATCTTTGGACAGATTATGTTTCTATGTTGATTATTGAATTCTTGTATTAAAATGTGAACTAAAGCATGTACCAATAATGTAGGCTAATATTATATGCTAAAAAAAAAAAGTTTAGCCAAGGAAAAAATTTACTTACTTTTTTTGTGTTCTAAGTTCAGTAACAAAGTAAAATTTCATCTCATCTTAATATTTACACTTCTGATGAAATTTCACAAGTGTTAGCTTCATTTTTATGCCAAGACTGTTTACACAGAGTTTGTTGTTGCAGAGAAATACTCTATTCATTTTGTGCATGTCATTTTCAAGCAGGAAGCTCAGCAAGCCATTTGAGGCTTAACTGGTTTTAAACAGAAATGGATGACTGCTTTCTTGTGTCTCTAAAATTAGAAACATCCTGTCTCAGATGCCTTGATGCATGCTCAATCATATAGGTAAAGAGATTTTGTTCATCTGGATGTAGGTTTTTCAGTGGGAGAAATGCTTTGCCACTCATCCAAGTTATTTCTCCAGTCTCAGCTGAACAGTATATTTTTATATAATTTATATATAAGACACTGACTTAACTTTTTGTGAATATCTCAGAGTGACGCTAAAAACTAGTTCATGCATTTATTACTTCCAGGCTGGACGACTGTAATTCATTATTATCAGGATGTCCTAAAAACTCGCTGAAAAGCCTTCAGCTGATCCAAAATGCTGCAGCAAGAGTGCTGACAGGGACTAGAAAGAGAGAGCAGATTTCTCCTGTTTTGGCTTCCCTTCATTGGCTTCCTGTTAAATCCAGAATTGAATTCAAAATCCTGCTCCTCACATACAAGGTCTTAAATAATCAGGCCCCATCTTATCTCAATGACCTTGTAGTACCATATCACCCTATTAGAGCACTTCGCTCTCACACTGTGATATGATACAGTCAGTGTTTCTTTTTCACTCACTGTGTATTTAATTATTATTATTATATATTATTATATACTTTTATATTACTTATTATTAATCTCCAGCTCTCTTCCACATGGAGTACAAAATGTTCATCTCACCCCAGCTGTTTTAATTGGGTTGTATAAATGAGTAAAACCAGTGAAAAAGATCAGTTCATTATAAAGGCTGGAGTTTTAGAAACAAAGAAACAAATAACCGTTAAATTATTGATTTTTTTGCTGCTCTTTGTTTGAGGTTTTTATGGCTGATGAAAAATTCTCACCATCCATCACTTATCCCAGCATACCTGAAGTAAACATGAATCAATTTTAATTTTTTTTTCCACTTTATTAAAGTCGTAATAATTTAGAGAGCTTATATACGATCTACATTCTTCATGCAGTATGATTTTCAGTTGTTGTCAAAAATTCTAAACTGATCTACAGGTTACAGCACAAAACTTATTACTAATATACATGCAATCATTAAAAAAAATGGTGCACAGCTATGAATCATAGGATGCAGTTGCCTCCTGTTCCGTCAAAAAGGATGAAGCAGTGTTTCCTCTGCTGAAGGATGACATAAGCACTGAAGCACCTTTCTGTGGTATTGGGACAATTCAAACAGGTCTCATTATGGCTGCCACCCAACTAATAACAGGCCACTTGTCTTAGCTGGGAAACTTCCCAAGCAAGACTGAATATTCAACCGCACCCACAGGTTCCCATGCACCCAGACTTGTTTTCACAACCAGGTTGGAGAGCAGTGGAGTAAATATTTTCATTACAACTTGTTTAATAATGAAGACGTTTTTAGGCAAACATGTTTTATTGTGTCTTATTTTTATAGCGTATTTTTACCCTTTTTAGCAAACCTTATTCAATAGTAAAAAAGCAGTGATTTGTGATTAAGAACACAGCTCTGTGATCCCGCCATGTTATGATTTTATTGTCTCCTGGCTGCTTTCAACCTGTTGTGTTTCTCACTGTCGTCACTTTGAGTTTGCAGTCACATAAAACCTCGTTGTAGTATTTCATGTGGTCGTTTTGTGTCTCCTTCATGTTATTTAGCATCTCCCTGAAGTCCTTTGGCTCTTCTGTTTGCTTGTCTGTAGGTGCTGAGTTATTTTTTTTAGACTATAAAATGCTTTTCTAAACCTTGCCCACCTTTACGGCCCCTCTAATGGATCCAGGATGCCACTTTTTCAATGTTATGAAAGAGCCCATCTGGAAGCACTCTATGTTTGATGTTGCTTTATTTCCTGTTTATTCTCTGTCGCATCAAGTTTCACATAGCTGCACCTGAGGATTTCAGATCAGGTTCACCTACTTCAGCATCACTCATTGTTCAAAAGCTTAAGCTCTGTTTAACCGTAATGACAAGGAGAAAGGAGGTTTTCAAATCACAGAGACTTACTACATTTCAAAGGTTTCTTCTTATAGAAAAGTTTTTTTCACAGTTATTTTCCTTCTTCTTCTTCTTCTTATTTTACATCTTTGAGCTCCAGTTTACATTTTTCTGTCATTTCTTTAATGTCTTAAAAACATAAAGTACAAACTTAAGACACAGAGATGACACGGGTTTCCACCTGATCCAGTTAAAATTAAAGGCAGAAGTTCAAAGACAGCAGCTGATGTGTCAGTAAACAGAACACAGAGCTGTCAGTTTCTAACGCTACTGCAGTCCATGTAAGGCTGTGAAGGAAAAGCACAATCTGAGCCTGTTGGGTAAAGAGTTTCTTTAACCCTTCGCTGCTTCCAGCTTTTTATTTTCTCCATTAATTAACTGAACATTTTCACTCACCGCTCATCTCGTCACAGGCTCATCCGTTTACCCGTCTGTCCTGTAGTGTGTGTTCACAGCTGCACTGTACCGCTCTCCAAGTCACTGAGTTTGTGGGTGTGTCGTGTGGTTTTAGTTGGAAGTAGGCGTGTACACACACACACACACACACACACATTTACAGTCTGGGCAGAGAGCCAACACACAACGCTTATTTTCATGACTTCTTATGAATCTGCCGACAAATATAGACTCACTTACATTTAAAGCTGCTTCCTGTTTACAGCTCCCCACCTGTGTGGGTCCAGTTTTTAACTGAAATCCAATTCTAAAAGTGGAAATGCATTTTAGTTAGGGGAAAGCACCATACTGTTTACATGACCGAGTGAAGGATTAACCAGAAATCCACTCTGAAAATTACCTGTAACTGAAGGCATCTTAGAGAAAAGCGTCACACAACTCAGTCATCCTCACCTCCACATCCACAGTGTGATATTTCTCCCGAAACCCCCCCCCCCCCCAACACCTGAATGAATACCAAATATATTTAAATTGGTAGAAAAAAATATTTCTTCTAATTTAGTTAAAAAAATACAGAATCTGTGTAATTTCATAAGTTACACAGGAGGAGTTACACAAAATTAAACATCCCTTTGATTGTAATAATGTCTCTTCCTCTTTCTTCTGTATTTTGAGTCCAACTAATTTACTAAGCAGCAAAATTATAAACGTGTTTGACTAACAGTAGTGGTGTTATTCAAGGACGACTCCTATGAGGGCCGTGGGCTCTCTCTCTTCTTCTTGACCGTGAGAAATGACTACCACATGCGAGGAAAGCTGCAGGTGCATAAATCACCCACTGCCGATTCAGGGAAGTAGTTATGAAGAATAACTAGTTGGCATGCTGACTAACATATAAATAAAAACATATAAAAGCATTGTTGTCATGGTCGTCTGACCCAGTAATTAGTTTTTTGTTTTGACTTTTTCTGGATTAAAGTGATGATTTATGTTCAGTTTGTATTATTTAGTATAATATTTTTTTCTTTGTGCTTCTGAGTTTATCTTTGCTTCTAGTCCTTTGGTTCCTCATAATGTTAGTGTCTTTCTGCATTTCCTGTCTCAGGTTAGGTTTATGTTTGTATTCCCTGTGTTTTCTCCCTTCTTGTCCCATTGTCATCCCACTTGTCTTCTGTCTGTCTATCCTTTGCCCCAGGGTCAAGTTCACATGTCTTTGTCCTCGTCTCTGTGTTTGTTAATTCCAGTTTCATTCATTCATTTCATTTTGATAATCTCTCATCCGGCATCATCTTCAGTTTTGCTTCCTGTGTCACTTTACTCTGTAATGAGTCCCACTTGTTGGCCATCCTCTCCTGAGCCTGTGTGCATTTATGTCCTCAGTTTCTCTCGATTCCTTGTTGTGTCGTTCACTCAGGCTTTTCCCCCCTTGCCTGACTTGAGTTTTCAAGCTACAGCAATAAAGCTGCCGCACTTAGTTTAGCTTTTTGTCCTGCTCCTGCCGGACTTGACAATATCAAACGTACAAACTGAGAACAGTATCATTTTAGGAAACGTATTACTTCATTCATTCATTCATTCATTCATTTATTTGTTCATTTCCAGGCACAACAAATACCTATATTGAACATAAAATGCACAAACTTAATTTTAAGTTTGATGGCAGCCACACATCTAAAACAAAAGTTGGGATGAGGGCTTAATAAAGAATGGAAAAGGAAGTGAGAAAAAGAAAATGGGCCGGAGAACATTCTGTGTAATTACAGAGATGCCCCAAAGTCTCAAACCTCCCCTCATGTTTTTATATTTCATTAGGAAAATGGAAAAAAGGTGCACTGATTCATTGAAACATGTGGGAATACAGCTTGTACGGCAAAAAGAGAGTTTGTACAGTTATAACAAGCTACAATGTCAGTATTTTATTCTTCAGCAAAGCCTGAAATCTCTTTGGAGGCTTTCTTGTAAATTTCTTTCTTGCCTTTATTCTGAGCAGTAGTGTTATTTGTTTTGTTTTATTTTTTTTACATTGGCTGCTTTTTGTTTCATTTCCTGTCTAGTCCTTAAATCCTAGAATCCAGTCCCATGAATCATTAAAGCATAAAAACAGCTCCGAACACAAGCAATGAACCAGTGCTGAGGAGTGTCTGAAAGTCACGTTATAAGGAAGTAGGCAAAGATCCAGCAAACAGCTGACACAGGACCTGACTGTATACTGAAGCCTCATCAGAAATGGTCTCAGTAGAAAAATGTCTGCCAAGAAGTTGTCAAGGAAAAGGCTGAGGCACGCCAAACTACACAAGTAAAACATGGTAGAGGCTCCGTCATGGTTTGCATGGTTGCATTTTAGCCAGAGGGGTTGGAGGCCGTGTTAAAATAGAATTATAAATGAATAAACATACGGGCGTTGTTTGAGCCACCATGTAATACCTTCTGCAAAGAAACAGCTTTATTTTTCAGCATGACAATGAACCTAAACATACTAACAATGCAATAAAATACCTGGACACTATCGGTCATGGACTGGCCTCCCCGGAACGCGGACCTCAGCTTTATTGAAGCAGTGTGGATCATCTTCACAGAGAACAGAACAAAAAGCAAAAAGCACTCAAAACACCTGGAGAACTATTCCTAAAGACGACTTAAAGAAATGACAAGAGATCTGATTAAGAGAGTTCAGGTTGTGCTGTAGAACAAAGGTGGGCACACCAAATATGGACTCTTAACCTGACTCTGGTTTTGCCTTTTATGCTTTTTCATTAATGTTTGGACACGTTTCCGTCACTGCTTTTATTTCTCATTTTCCACAAAATATAAAGACAGGAGGAGAGGCTCAGGACTCACATTGTTCATAAGTTTTCCAAACTATCATCAAGCACTTGGATGTTTGGCTGTAATCTTATCTTTTTACCTTCCTGTCATTGGTCCCATTGATGAGCACTGGGAGTTAACAGACAACGGTCACACTGCTTTTATTCTCCTTTTATTTCAATTAACATACTTTTGATTCTTGATTGTAAACCTCAAACCCCTCCGGTCCAGCTCTCACAAAAACTTTATCAAAGAGGAAAAGCTCTCGTACAGATTTTTTTTCCTGTGATAAGCACGTTTGTTCTGGTGTTTTCATCAGGGGCCAAACAGGAAGCTGCAGCGACGCTCTCTACATGTTCAGATAAGTCAGACAGTCGGACCTCTATAAAACCTGACCTACGTTTAAAACAAGGCAGTTCTCAGACTGACAGCCGACCAAAGGAAGCAGATCCTTGAACCAACCAACCATGGTCCTCGCCCTTCTCTGCATGGATCACAGCTACAGGTTGTTTTACGATCTGTGACAAAATTATAAAAAATTCTATTCAATCTGGGAATTAACATACTATAACTTAAGTGTGGCCTACAAAATGACTCAGAGCAATAAAATTTGTCCATCCTTCCAACCCGGTCAGGAAGATAAACATCCCAAAACAATGAACAGTCCCGGAGCTGAAGGACAAAAGCAATACAAAGAATTATAAATGTTTCAAATGTTAAAAAATAGTCACGATTTGCATGCTTACTTAAGACCCTTCCTTAATAGAAACCACACCTAAACTAAGGCTACGTCCACACTACCCCGGAGAGATCTGAAAACAGCGTTTTCGTCTGAAAATCCTCGGCGTCTCCGCCATCGGTTTCATTTTAACAGAGTTGTGCATCCACATTGAGCACAAGTATGAAATGCAAGGCCTGCCTCAGCTGCCTCGGCTCTTTGAAACGTTGCGGGAAAACGTTGAGGAAAAGCACCGAGGTTTTTAAATGGACTAACAATGAGATGGAGTTGTTGCTGTGAGTAACACAACAGTACAAAGTGGCAAAAGCGAGTGAGAATTAGAGAATTGGAAGAAAAGCTATCTGAAGCATGCACAAACTGATAGGGCTGTCAAAATTGAGAGCAAACAAAACAACTGCTGTATGATGCCCTCTGCTCTCTAAGTTTAATAGGTCACTTGACTGCATCACATGACTAAAATGTGTCATTGTTTTCAAAAAGTCTCCATTTTAGCTGTGCACACTGCGATGTGAAAGCACCGTTTTCAAATGTATGCGTTTTCGAGAGCCAAAACAGAGAGAAAACGGTGTTTTCAAACGAAAATGCATTAGTGTGGACGTAGCCTAAGTCCTTGTTCTTATTTCTCTGCCTCACACACCTGATTTCATCTGAGCTCATCCTTTCACAGATCAAACAGGATCAGTTAGAGGTCAGAGGTCAACCACAGCAGTCTGTCATGTTTCACTGTTGGTCCTAAACCCACTCGGGGAGGTTTAATCTGTCTCTGTAGGGCTACAGGATCTTTCTGTTATCTGGATTCACACTAACATCATCAGTCAGGAGAAAAACAATCACACGAACCTGATTAGCAACTCGCTAAGTTAATCCTGGATTTTCCCCGTTGATGGCAACATCTGACCAACCACAGCCATGGCGGCAGATGTTACAAAGGAAGATAAAATTACAATATCAGAAAAATATGAAGAGGTTAAACACACAATGAAGACTGAAACTAAAACCCCTGCTGTAGACAGATCAGCTGTGAGTGCTTTAAATGTTTATGCCAGTAAGATGGGAGAAGAGCTGCTATATCAATAAAGTTTAACCTGTTTGAAGCCTGGAAAGTTAACGGGCTCATCAATATCACATCTTAGATTAGATTAGATTAGATTTGGGGTTGCTGAGCACCCAGAGAGCTGCCCATCCAGTCAAGGTAAACTTTACTCGTCCCAATGAGACGTCTTCCCTGTCTCTGTCAGTCCCTGCATCCTTAAATGTCTCCAGTTGTCCCGAGTTCCCTCTGACTGCCTCCTTGGTGTAAACCCCTGTTCCTCTCCGTCCTCGTCGTCTGTTGTCTTCATCTCCATTGTCCGTCATCATAATTTTACCATCTCTGTGCAAGTCTGCAAATTTCTTTATTAAATCATAAGATTTAATAATCCTGATAATAATGACTTGCAGTAGTCAAAAGTGTTGATATTAAAACCTAAGAATTTCAGGAAGTTTGTTTTACAAATAAATAAAGCTCTGTGGTCTCTGTAGTTCACCATCTCCTAGTCTCCAACCTTTAACCTCTCTGCTCTGTGTTGTTTTGTCTTTTAGATCAAAAACCCACCACGGCTCACCACGGAGGACACACAGAGAATGGATCTCTAGTACTAATTGTTGGTCTGTCAATTTTTGCTGTGCTTCTTGTTACTGATTTTGTTGTTTTTCTGATCTACAGAAAACATAAAAAGAAGCAGAATCAGGATTCAGACCAGCCTCCTGTTGAATTGCAGCCTGTTTGAAATGTCTGAGAGATTTTCTCCTGCTGCTGTTCAGACTCTCAGTGTTGTCACTGAACATTCAGGTACAGACAGATGTTCTGATCATCCAGCAGACAGACATCAAACATGTCCAGAGTTGGTTTGACGTTAAATTTCCCTGATTATCATCAAACCTGTTCAGACTGTGTCAGTGTGTCTCTGTGCTGTCTGTCAGAGACTCTGTGAACTACAGTGTTTGTTCATCTTCACAGTTTTCATGCGATTTGTTGATGGGAATTTTTTTTGGCTTCCAGCTGCTCATCTTATTGTACTTTTCTGTAGCATAGGTTTTCCTATTTATGTCCTGTATTTGGAAATTACAGGATTTGTATTTTCAAACATTTTTTTTTCTGTTGATAGAGATAAAAAAAAAAAGTAACTTCAGCCTGTGAACACAAAATATTCAGTTTGTGAGTTCCTTTATATATTCCTATATAACTCATATTAAAACACATTCAAGTCTCACAGAGATGAAACTTAGAGAAACCTGCAGTGTACACTGTGGGTGTAGTTCAACACACAGTCAATCATTAGCTGGCTGCAGATAACTGGTTTCAGAAATGTGGTTATCGATGTCTGTTCAGCTGGGCTTTCTGCTCACACTCCTGCCTGCATTCACATTAAAAGGAGTGTTTTGCAAGTCATGTGACCCTTCCTCCACACAACAACAGTTGTTATCAGATGGTGATGAGAAATATTTTAACCACTTAGCACACTCTCGGTGCTGCTGTTTATTTCTAAGGTGACGGCTGCACATTAGAGCTGTGGATCTTTACACTGGACCCCTTTAAACATTAAACTTTATGTCCCACAGCCTGATAACAGAGATGTGTAAATCACTTCAGTCTGTCTCAGGTGAAATTAGTTTTATTGATTGAACAGCTTTACCTGGTGTTTGTTCTGTGTTCTGGTAACTGCATTTTTTGTGCATATGAGACTTGACAGCAGATTAGAATCAAGTACAACAATATTTATGCATTCTCCAAATAACATATGCACATGTCCATAACATTAAGACCCACAGTTGGAGCTTTGTTTAGTGGTATATAGTGTTGTCTAGTGTGCGGCTTAACAAAGCAGAGAATCTCTGTCATGCTTAAAACCTGCTGCACATAAAAGAATCAGTGCAGTAGATGAACTTCTGATTTGTTGCTCTTTATCTGTACATGTTGGTGCTATTAACTTGGACGTGTGAGTCCAGAACAGTTCTGTTTGGTAACAATAAAGTCCATCAAATAAATAAGTGTCCAGATGGTGGTTAATTTTTTTTTAATGTGATTTTGTTCATTACTAACACTGGTGAGTGTAATCACATTACTGTTACTGTAATCACATTACTGTCATTTTATTATTGACAAAATATTAACGACATGTTGATGATCTGTTTATATCCATGTTAGTCTTTAAAGTCCAACATCTCCCTCTAGTGGCCATAAATAAACCATGTGGGAGCAAATACATTTATTCATTAACCAAACTACAAGATGTTGACACAAGGGGGCAATTGATGTCTCCATTAAACAGATGGATAATTGTTGGCATTCCTGGAGTGGCTTCATCTCAGGAGGTAGAGCAGATCACCCACTAATTATAAAGCTTGTGAACTGATCCCTTGATGCTCCAGTCTGCATGCCAAATATCCTTGGACAACATGTAGCTTGCCATCACCAGTGTGTGAATGTGTGTGTGAATGGGTGGATGACCGGATATGTAAAGCGCTTTGGGGTCCTTAGGGACTAGTAAAGCGCTATATAAATACAGGCCATTTACCATAAAAACTTTTTGTCTGATGCATCCATCAGTTTGAATGTTAGACAGAAAGCACTTAAGAGAGTAAAATTGTGGCATATAAGTACATATAAAAATTTACCACAAAAACTCAAATTATGTTGAAAAACTACTCAATGATACATTTTTTAGCTTTTCTAGATAAAAGATAAGATAAGAGATAAGATAAGATAGAACTTTATTAATCCCTCGGGTGGGTTATTCTGGGAAATTCGATTTCCAAAAAAAGCACAGCACCGACAGAAGTTACAGAGTTACAGAATATTCTATATATATATATATACACACACACACACACACACACATATATAAATACAGAGACAAATATAAATAAAATATACAAAGGGGATATAGAAATAAATAAATAGATATAATAAATAAATAATAAATAAATAGAATAAATAGGAATAAAAATAAAAATACAAGTGAATTGCACATTTCAAGTATTGAGGTCTATTGCACTGTTGACTATTTACAAAAAGTATTGCACAGTGAGGTGAAGAGGCACTACAGCTTAGTTGTTCCCTCCTTTGTCCTCCTGTTTCCCCTCCCTCTCCCCTCCAGGGAGGAGTTAAACAGTCTGATGGCGTGTGGGACAAAGGAGTTTTTAAGTCTGTTAGTTCTTGTCTTGGGGAGAAGCAACCTGTCACTGAACAGACTCTTCTGGTTGTTAATGGCCGTGTGCAGAGGATGCCCAGCATTGTTCATAATGTCCATCAGTTTCTTTAATGTCCTTTTCTCTGCCACTGTCTATAAAAAAAAAGCTTCATGTTTGAATGTTTTTTTTAAGTTGTCTTTTCACAAAGAAAAAACGTAGCCCTCCACCTCTGTGTTTGAACCAATAGAAAAGCTAGTGCTCAGAGGAAGACGGCTTCACTTGGCACTGGACTGGATGATGCCGTCATTCACCTCCTACATGGTTCCCTCGCTCACCTGGAGACCGCTGGAAGCACTGTGAGAATCATGGTCTTTGATTTCTCCAGTGCCTTCAACACCATTCTTCCCACAGTCCTGAAGGACAAGCAGGAGTGGACCATCAGCGCACTACCTGGATTCTGGACTACCTCACCGACCGACCACAGTATGTGAGGACTCAGGGCTGTGTGTCGGACAGGGTCGTCTGCAGTACGGGGGCCCCACAGGGAACGGTTCTGGCTCCGTTCCTCTTCACCATCTACACTGCAGACTTCTCCCACAACTCCACCCAGTGCTTCCTGCAGAAGTTCTCTGATGACTCTGCAATAGTCGGCCTCGTCACTGATGGGGACGACAAGGAGTACAGAGACTTTGTGGACTGGTGCCAGCGGAACTACCTCCAGATCAACACTAATAAAACCAAGGAGCTGGTGGTAGACTTCCAGTGTGGTGAGTGAGGGAGAATGGTGGCTAAGCTGTCATCCCTGAGCAGCTCCTTCAGTGGCTGCAGCACCCTACTGGTGTTGGCCAGAGGGGCCGATGGTGCGATATGGCAGCCTCGCTTCTGTCAGTCTGCTCCAGCTGTGACTACCACTGTAACTTGCCTTCACCAGTGTGTGAATGTTAGAGTGAACGAATTGTAAAGCGCTTTGGGTGCCTAGAAAGCGCTATATACATGCAATCTGTTATTATCATTAAGAGCATTTCTTTAAACTCTGACAGATCAAAGACTGCTATATTTACTAAATATGAAAATATACTTAATAACTCACTTCTTTAATATTCTGTGCAATTAACTAACATTCGGTTCCTCACAGCTTCATTCAGCTGCTCTGAGGAACTGAATGTTAACCATTCAGTTTCTCCTTTATCTCACATTTGACTTCATGTTAAACTATTTTAACATGAAGTTAGAATAACCTGAGCAGTAAGTGAAAACACTCGGAGTGTTTCATATAAAGATTTGTGAGTGGCAGCAGTTTCATGTCTGTTATCAGCTGTTTTGTCTGCAGTGACGTCCTCTGTGTGTGTTTTACTGTGCAGACACTGATCCAGCTGCAGTTTACTCAGCAGTGAGAACTGAAGACGTCACTTATGGAAAAATCATCACAGACAAGAACAAACGATCACAGATAAGAGGTAAAGCTGCTCTTCTTCACTTCTGGATTAAAGCATCCCGAGGATGGTCATGTGATCTGTAACACTGGAGCAGCTCTTTCTCTTTTATTTGTGCCTTAAAGGTTGCACAACTAAAAGGATGAATTTGTTGTTAATGCGTCGTATAAAGAAGGCTGAACAGACCAAACAGTGTTTTCAGCCTCTCAAACTGTTCTTTAACACAATTTTAAAACCTTTTATTTTAATTTCTGCAAACAGAATTCAGTAAAACCGCAGCAGAAACTTCCTGTTGTTGGCTGCTCTCAGCCTGAAACTCTGCCTATGGTGCCAAAAACTAAGCACAAATTTAGAGGTGACCACGTTTTTGCTGTAGCTGCTCCGAAGTTGTGCAATGATCCTTCCATGTTAGCCATGTTGGCCTCATTGCTTTCTGAATTTAAAACGCTTCTTAAAGCACGTTTATGTGCTGATGCCTTTGGCACTCTTTTAAGAGGGTGACTCTATTTTATATGATTTTATTTTCTGTTTATGTTATTTATATATGAACAACATACATTTGTGAACCCTGGTTTATGTTAAAGTGCTTTATCAGTAAAGGTGTTATGGTATGAGCCTGACAACACTGATGAGAACATGTCGGCTTTCTTGCTTGTGGTTAGTGTGTCAGTCTGCACTGAGAGAAGATGGCGGCTTTGCTTTTAGCACAAAGGCGTCACAGTTCTATCCTTTCACCGATTGGCTCACAGCAAAGGTGCTGAGAGGAGAAACTGTGAGAGAATGTGATTGGCTCACACAGAAAGATGGAGGCTGGATTCAAACCCAGCACCTTCTTCCAGTCAGACAACAGCATCACCATGCTGCCTCAGGGGGACGTCCACTAAATGGTTATAATGGTTGTAGTTTGTTTCATTAACTAAGCTGCAACACTGACAGCACACTGAAGTAGAGTCGACGTTTTAAATGATATTTTTAATTGATTTGTTGTGAATGAAGTCATAATGTCAGGATGTGCTTTATCGATTATCACAGAGAAACTCAAATATCATGTAATCATCTCAGTTAACCTGAAATTATGTCAAAACAACGTTGCTGGTTTCTTAACTTTTGAAAGCACAAAAGGTTTTATGTATTTCTGTGTGTTACACTTAAAAAAACAACTTAATTTTAGTTTTGCAACAAAAGAGGAACTGCAGAGTGTCTAAGTTCATATTCTGGAATAAATTTATCACATGAATCATTAAGAGGTTAGAAATCCACCAATAACTCTCAAATAGAGGAAGAATACGTGCTCAGAGGAAGAGGGCGGGCTTTACTTGGTGTCAGTGACAGAAATGAAAAAAAGCTCAAATGAGTGAGAAGGACGATGAAGGAAACATCTGTGCTGTGTCTGCTCTGTAAGTAGAATCTCTGTGTTTGTTTGAATTCTTGTACTTTGACTGTCTGCTCTCCTGATAACTGATGATGGAGGAGAAGACATGAAAAACAAATCAGGCTGAATTCAAGTTCAAAACACCACGAGGACCAACTGCAGGTCTGAAGTTTAACAGAGTTACTGATGAATTTATGAGTGAAAAGCTGAAATAAAATGTTGGTGTTTGTATGAACAGAGCAGAGTGGTGCACTCTTACGTGGACCTCAGTTTAGTGCTAGTCTTTTGTATTTACTAATACATACAGTTACATATTATTATAACATAACTGTATGTGATTCCTTGTGTAACAGTAACTACATTAGAGCATGAAATATGAAATGATGTGATCAGTTTTATTTTAGAATTCATTATTATCAAATATTACGAAGTTGTTCTTTATGTTCACCTCAAATCAACCTGAGTGTCATTTCTCTTTAGTTCTGATCTCACTGCTGAGCTGCACAACAAACCAAGGTCAGTAACCTTCTTCTGTCACAGTTTAAACCTGATAAACTCTGACAGGTTTCACACATTTGGATTAAAACTTTCAGTAAAGATCTCAAAGACGTGATCATCAGTTTTTCATTTTAACCCTCACAGCTCGTCTGACTGTGAGTCCCAGCAGCTCTCAGTTCTTTGAAGGAGACTTTGTGTCTCTGAGCTGTGAGGAGGACGACAGCTCTGCTGGATGGACTCTGAGGAGAAACACAAGCAAACGACAGAGGACTCAGTGTGGAGATGGGTGGGGAAAACCAGCTGGTTCTTCCTGTAACATCACTATGATGCTTCATGACAGTGGAGTTTACTGGTGTGAGTCCAGAGAGGGTCCCATCAGTAACATGGTTAACCTGACAGTCACTGGTAAGCTGAGTGTGTGGAGTTAGTGTTGATGAAGCTGTGTGTAAATGGATGAAATGCTGTAGTTTGTCTCTGAAGCTGTACTTCGCCTTAGAAATAAGGCGAAGTACAGCTTTACTTTGCTATAGCTATGTGCTATAGTTTACTCTTATTAGTGGTTTTTACCTGTGAACATAATTCCACACTTATATGACTCTGATATTATAGTGTTAATTGTTTTATTCTTTTATTCTTTTATGTAAAGCACTTTGGCATGCCCTTGGCTTTTAAATGTGCTCTATAAATAAAGATTGTTGTTGTTGTTGTTGTTGTTGTCTGTGTTGAGGTGGATCAGTGATCCTGCAGAGTCCTGTCCTCCCTGTGATGGAGGGAGATGACGTCACTCTGCTCTGTAAAACAAAGACCACTCCCTCCAACCTCCCAGCTGCTTTCTATAAAGATGGCTCCCTCATCAGGAAGCAGCCTACAGGTCACATGACCATCCAGCATGTTTCCAGGTCTGATGAAGGCCTCTACAAGTGTGACATCAGCGGTCATGGAGAGTCTCCATCCAGCTGGATCACTGTCACAGGTGACACACTCACCTGTCTGTGTTTCTGCAGCTTTCAACATTCTCCAAAAGTTGATTCTGTTCATCTGGACGTAGCGTTTTGTGGGAGAAACGTTTCGTCACTCATCCAAGTGACTTCTTCAGTCTCAGCTGACGGCAGGTTTCCCCAAACTTATAAACAGTACATTTGCATAATGAATGAAACCAGCCCACTGAAGGAACAATGGGCTGGGAGGTCAGTTCCTTGATCATAATTATGCAAATTCACATGACCACTGACCAAAACCCATTGATCAAAGCCCACTGATCAATGGCCATGAGTACCATTCACAGAGAGTTGGGGAATGGCTGCAATCACAGCATTGTAAGATGATGAAAGATGTACCTTTAGGCCCCCTCCTCGATTCAGAGATGGTCTTTCCCTTTTCACGTAAATGGCCTCCTTGACTCCGCCCTCAAACCAGCGTTCCTCCCTGTCCAGGATGTGTACATCCTCATCCTTGAAAGAGTGTCCACTGGCCTGTAGGTGTAAATAGACTGCAGAGTCCTGGCCTGACGAGGTGGCTCTTCTGTGTTGTGCCATCCGCTTCTCCAGAGGTTGTTTGTTTTCCCCGATGTATAAATCCTGGCAATCCTGCACTTAACAGCGTACACTATGTTACTCTGTTTGTGTCGGGGACCCGATCCTTGGGGTGGACCAATTTTTGGCGCAGCGTGTTTTGGGGTTTAAAAGCCACAGAGACACGGTGTTTAGAAAAAATGCGTCTCAACTGTTCCGATACTCCTGACACATATGGGATCACTACAGGTTTTCGCTTAGGCAGCGGTTGTCCTTCTCTCCTGGATCAGCTGGAACTTTCTTTAGGTGCCTTTCCAGCTTTGACAAACGTCCAGCTGGGATAACCACATTTACTCAGGGCCTTCTTGATGTGATGTTCTTCTGCCTCCCTGGCCGCTGTGTCAGTGGGGATGGTGTTCGCTCTGTGTTGTAGCGTCCTGATGACAACCAGTTTGTGCTCCAGTGGATGATGAGAGTCAAACCTTAGATACTGATCCGTATGTGTAGGTTTACGGTACACGTCAGCTTTTAGATGTTCCCCATTACTGATGGAAATCTCACAGTCTAAGAAGGCTAACCTGACACTTTTCATATCCTCCCTGGTGAATTTGATGTGTCGGTCCACCGAGTTAATGTGATCCGTGAATTGTGGTACATCCTGAGATTTGATTTTCACCCAGGTGTCATCCACATATCTGAACCAATGGCTTGGTGGTGTTCCAGGGTAGGATAGCAAAGCCCTCTTTTCCACTTCTTCCATGTACAAATTGGCCACGATGGGTGAAACTGGGGAGCCCACGGCACACCCACGTTTCTGCCTGTAGAACTGACCCTTGTATGTGAAATAGGTGGAATGAAGACACAGTTCCAGAAGCAAACACACTCGGTAGATGCTGAGAGTGGTCCTGCTGCTGAGGTTGGGGTCATCCTGTAATCTCTTACGGACTACCTCCAACGCTTCTGTGACTAGGATACAAGTGAAGAGACTTGGAGATGTTATAGGTGACTGAGTTGATCATACAGACAATCGGTCTCATGACGTTTCTCCCACTAAAAACGCTACGTGCCGATGAACAGAATCAATATTTGGAGATTTAATTACCTGAATGATTGAGCATGTATCAAGAGGTTTCAACATTCACAATGTGACGAGAACTTAATGAGTGCGTTTGCTTTATTTTAGACAAACACACCACCACACCTACATCCATCTCTCCTCCATCATTCTCTCCTCCTGTTCTCTCTGTGTTGTCATCTGTTGGATCAGTCTACTGGTGTTATTGGTTCTTCTGGTGAGATAAGATGTTGACAGGAAACCTTAAGGTGAGACTCACACGTCATCATTAACGGGTCTGTGTTGATGCTGATGAAGGAGTCAGTTCAACAGCTCGCTGACTTGCTGTAGCAGGAGTAAAATATCTCAGAATTGTTCGATTTAAGTGAGGCCCATCTGCATTTTCTTAGAACCACATGTGGTCGTGAACAATGATGGAAATTCACCTTTTATGAACCATTCTAGACAACTTCAGCTTGTTTCCTACTCTGTTAGCATCTGTGATGCCGGATGGCAGCTGTTGCATGTAGTTTGCTAGCTGTCATATAGACTTGAAATTATTAACCTTTAATATCATGATTTTTGGGCCACATCTGGATCACAGAGTATTTGGAAGTACAGTAGCGGCACATATGAGGCCCAGATGTCGTTCACAAACAAGTGTGAACGAGATCTGGGCCTGAGACACATAAAGAGACCCAAGATCATCAAATGTGTGTTTTCAGCCTCTCAAACGGTCCTTTGGTTACAGCATCATTTCTAAAGTTCTGCATGTTAAACAGCAGCAACATCCTGCTGACGACCGCAGTTAGTCTGATGCTGGTGAGAGTTCTCACTGTTTTTCCAGCTTGTGGTGAGGCGTCTCACTCTGCACTGAAAGAAGATGGCAGCTTTGTGGACGCTACCTTCCTGTTCACACAAACACCTCGCCGTTCTGTCCGTCATTCATTGGTTCACAGCAGAAGTGCTGACAGCTGGGAAAAACACAAGGTACTTCACCACAGCTGTGACACAGCTGTGGTGAAGTACCTTCATGCTAATGTGTCAAACACCAACATGGTGCATAACACCTTCACAACATAACAACTACGCCGTGAAAACACAGTGTGTGTCTGTCACACTACTCTAATTTCTCAACATCTGCAACACAGTGAACATTTAACACATTTTAACCACAGTGGAAGCTTCTGATCACAACAGAGGCTGTGTGTGTTTGTTACAACATCTCTCTGTTGTCAGAAAACCAGCTGCTCTTTTAAAATAAACTTACTGGCATTGTGATGCAACATTGCAAATAATAATAACATGTAACACCTGACTCATATACCTGTCAGCAGGGCCTGGTCTCTACATTGATGTTTATTTAAAATATCTCCTTGTTGATGCTTGTAACCCAAAATATGAGTTATGTAAATAATCCACAAGACAAATGTATCATTTCCAGTGTAACAGTTTCCATTTGTTAACGATTTTAATAAAAACTAAATAATGGTTCCTGTTTTAAGTCACATTGTTCTGACTGTGAGAAAGAAGAGAGAGAGAAGGTGGAAGCAGGAAAAAATGACTTTTCATGCATTTCTTCAGCTAACGGTTACAGATTTGTGAGCTCCACATTTGAGATTTTGAATTTGAAGAAGCAGTTAACATGTGAGCAGTATGAAAGCTCTGTGATTTGTACCTGAGCTGGTTCCCAGTAAAGTCTGAACTGGGACTGTGTGTGATGCAGAGAGGTGGAGATTGAAGGTCTTGATTGAACTACAAAGCTTGTAATCATGTTTCCTGTTGTTTGAACTGTGTGTGTTTGTGTTCAGACTTTAAACCAGAGCCAGACGTCGTCTACTCTTCACTGAAGTAGTCCACCAGTCCAACCACTGATGTCCAGCTGCTGGTCTCTAACTGGTCCCCCCAGCACTTCAGACCAGAGGACATCCACATATAATCCATGACATTAGAAATAAATCTGAATCAGATAAAATATAATTGAATATGTTTCCATTGAATAGAATCTAACACCGACTTTCAGTTGATTAGTTGTCTTTTCTCTACCAGCCTTCAGTCTTTCATTAATTTCTCTATTAAACCCTTTGGATTTTCTACTTTTGCCCTTTGGTAAAAGCACCATTTTAAAAGTCTTACATTAAAAAAGTCATTTGTTATTATAATGCTGCGTCCTCTGGAGTTTTACTGTTTTCTATATTTTCTTTATCTTTGTTGGATACTACATTTGGGGACCTGGTTTGTCTGTTGCTTGTCTGCAGTTTCAAAAAGGTGCCAGATGGAAAATTTGACTTGTTCGAGGTCAACTAACCAATAAATGTATCACAGGTTCTTTATTAACTGGCTGACAAAAAAGGGGAAAACAGTACACTGTGTATTTATTCTTAGGAAATATTTTACTTATTTAGTGATACAGGAGAATAAAAAATATCATAACATGAAAACGGAGAGCTGAAGAGAGAAAGTAGACTCATGAACATGTGACTCGTGATTCAGCTCAGAGCTCCTCTTACTAACAGTGATCCCAGGAATAACATTTGAAATCTGCTGCCATCTACTGGTAATACTGGGTGTTACAGCATAGCAGCTTCTTTCTAAATGACAGCAGTCATTTATAGCTTGAGCTTTCAGTGCCCACCTGGTGACCCTAGAGGTAAGGTTAGGATTTGTTTGCATTTTAAACACATGCTAAATGATGGTTTCATTCCTTACAAACCATCTGTGAGCTTAACCCGATCCACTAACAGGCTGGCTGGATAAAAGTTGCTCTGGTAAAGAGCACGAGGAATACTCTCTGACCTGCTGCAGAGACCTGGCTGAAGAAGCAGAAAGCAAAAACCAGTAAAAAATCAGCCAAAAAAACGATAGTTCCTGAAAGTAGCACTGAAGGCCAAATTAAAGACATTATGTTTGAATTAGCATTTGTAATTAGTTTTAGATCTGCTCAAAGAGAAATTCAATCAGGTCTTCTGCAAAGTTTAGTCCTTCGTTCTTATTAGCCCTGCTTCACGAGTATCTACTCGGGTCAGATTGACTTGGTTTTTAAGGTTTTCCATTAGGGGGTAGTACCTAATAACAGGTAATTTTTTTATACTGGACAGGGTTCAAAGCAATCGGAGGCAATCAGGGGTCCTCTATTTTTGTGTTGTGTTTGTGTCACATACGTAAATGAACTTTGGGCAACATTTCTAACAACCCCACATATTAGGAGGTATGAATTCTAATGGAAAATGGACAAAACTGAGTGGATTCAATTAGGTACAAGTGGGAAAAAGGTTCTAACTGTTCAACCTTTACATACATTTGCTTGATATTATTATTATTATTATCATAAATAATTTTCATGTATTTTACCACACTTATGCAGTTTTACTCACCATTGTCCTCTGATAATATAACAAACCAATGAGCTGGTTGTCTGAAAGAAATGGAACTGAAAAGAGACGAGACAGACATATTTGTGATTGGTCCAAAAGTCTGAGACACAAAATGTGGTCATATTTATCTCTGTCTCTGAGTCACAGTGAGGAAGTCAGTCACGGTTTTGTTTTGTTAAGGGTATCAGAGCTGCTTTCTATCACTTAAAAAAATTCCCCAGTTTTGGTGAGAGAAATCCTGGGATTTGATTTAAATGTTACTGAGCACTAATTAGCAGGTATCTGAGTCTGTGTGATGCTCCCATACAGTCTGTGGATGAGCATATTTTTTTTGTCTGGCAGTTTTAGAAGCAGAATCATCGTCTGAATGCTTTGTTGTGCCAAACACAAAGAGATGCATTATGGACTCTCTGTAGGCTCCTCTCTTTTTTATCTTTTTGTTTTATTTATTTATTTTATTACTATTTAATTCATTATCACTTCCAGAGCAAAAAAGTGGATGAAAGCCACTTTGGGAGAAGACAGGAGAAGAACGCTAAGATATTAGAAGTGACAGAGAGAATGTGAGTGTCTGTGTTGAGCATTTGTCATGAAAATGAACTTGGAAATGAGGTTGAGGCTGTTCATGGACCCCCGAGAGTGCTGAAGACCTAGAGTCACACATCTCAATCACAACTGTTCGTCCATCCCAGCAGGGGAAAGAGGGAGGGCCCAGATGGAGCTCCCCATGCCAAGTGCAGGAGTGCCAGTCACCCACACAAAAACTGCACAAGGACAGATGTACTGAGAGACTCCTGCACTGACGTTTCATAGGAAAGTCCAAACAGCCTCACTGCTTCTCCATGAAGAACAAAGATTTGCTCTCTGTGGCTCCAACACAACTTAAAGACAATCAAAGGTGGACAAAGTTCTCCAGAACAGCTGTACCTTTATTCATTAGAACAAGTATATTGCAGTTCACTGAGAGACAGACAGATTTTGTCTTTACATATCTACCTGTTTCCTTGGAAACAAATCCAATTGCTGTAACTGTGACACTTGCTTTGCATATACAGTAGATCTTTGTCAAAAAATGAGGATGTGAGCTTTGATGTCACACACAGTGGTGTTGAAGAGGAACAGGAATCAGTTCGTTCAGCTTTTTAGTACAAAGGTCAGTTCACCCACAGATTACTTTTACAAAAAAGAAATTGCTTGTGTTGAACAAACCTTAATCGGGCCCCTTTTAACCGACAGAGAAACTCTCACTTTTTATCTTTATATGGATTTTTGTTCCATCCTGATGATCAGAAGAGTGAGGATTTAAGAATTTCTTAAGAATAACTAAAAGTAAGTGTTAGCTGTCTTTTTTAAAATCATTTTCAGCCTTTTTATGTAAAAAGTAAAAAGTTCATTTGTAATGGTTACAGTTTGGTTAACATCCACCCACAAAAATGTTTTAACAGAACAACTGATTCAAAAAGTCACACCTAACACTACCGTTTCTCTCCAATTCCCCCTCAACCAGCCTAGAGAAGTTAACATGATTTAAATGTAAATAAAAGGCTCGTCTGTTTACATCTCTCCCTCACAGAAGGCTTCTCTGCAGAGCATCAAATCTGCATGGCAAAGTGACACACTTTAGGTGATCTTCATCCTTGGGAAAAGTGGTGTCAACTATTTCCCAGTCTCCTAGTATTTGTGCCTCACACAGAAACACAATTCCATCGCTGGACTTCCTCTGCACCGTCACTTTTAGAGCTTGGCACGCTCTCTCCATCCCTCAGGTTCTCATGTTCCAACGCTGCTGAAGGTTTAAGGCAGAGCACGTCGTACACCTTAGTCGTCTTCCTCAGCGTCAACATTGAATCTTTCATTTTATTTAAAATCTTGCTGTGGGAAGTCTCCTCTTGATCTCCTGGAAGCTCAGTAGCACAGCTCTCTGTGTGATGTCTGCTGTGCTGAAGATGATCTCTGATCCTCCTGAAGCCTCTCTCCTGGCCTCAGCTCCCATCTTGTGGACGATCCTCTCAGCCACTCCTTCTCGTCATGGCACCTCACGACATCTACAAATTCAAAAATGACACTCCTCTCGCCACACGGCTTTCGCCATGTGTCAACTCCCCAATGAGACATGTACAAGAATGTTGCACATTCTCTCTAAAGCAATCTCCAGGGTTTCCCACTTGGAGCAGCCACACTCCAACCTGTAACCCTGTGTAAAAACATTAATCAGCAGTCACATGTTAAGCTTGTTTAACTCCCAGCTCCACCTGGAGCCTGTAACCTGGAAAACAAATCTGCTAAATCAAACTTCACATTTGCAACCAACTATAGATCATGAGAGTGATAAAGTACTCAGCATAACAGACAAGTATCATGTGCAGGTTTTCTCCAATCATGAAATCACTATTATTACCATAATTTGTCCCAAATCATGAATCATCCCAATTTATTCCACAATTTAATCTGTGACTTTCCTTAAACAATGTCACTCCACCCATTTTATCACTATGAGTTCAATAGCCCATCTTCAACTATTCCATAAACACTGCATCCCTTATTTGTTTTTCTCATGTCACTTGTCCACTTCTGCTGAATCCTCCACATGCACTCTTAAAGAAAACAAACATTAGCAACACACATGGCTCATGTGGTGGGCAGGCGTCGGCCATCCACATTCCAGAGGTGCCATAAAAAGACCATAAAGTTAGCCATCCATAGCTGTGGAAAGAAGTGACACTAGTTTTCAACACAGAAAATTTCTCACATGTTATTCACATTGTCAAAGTAGCCTTCACATTTTCCCAAAAACACAGTGTAACAGCATCACCAACTCATAACCTGTAGTAGAGAAACAAACATCCACCAATTGTTCTGTTAGAAATCACATCATCAAATCACATGAAGAACTGTAATGCTGTAGAAAAGAATGCAAATGTTAGCGCTGCACAGGTGTGCACACACTTTCTCACAGTAACTTCTGTGAGCAACACAAGCCCATGAATAACACACCCCTGATAGATTCACAAACATAAAAATGGCATTTAAAAGGTGAAACCATCACGCAACCTCAGATGTTGCTGTCATCTTTCTGCTCCTGTAAAAGGAAACACATAAATTCATCCACCCTTTTGTCCTGTCTAGGTGGAGCTTAACCTTGAGTCGTGGTTAAGTCTTGTCAGCTTTTACCAGTTAGTCAGTTTGTTTTTATTTTATTTCCATTCATTCATTCATTCATTCATTCATTCATTCATTCATTCATTCATTCATTCATCCATTCTTTCTTTCTTTGCTGATAGTGGAACCTATCGTCGCATTTAGTTTCCACTTTCAGCAAAATGACGTCATTTCAAAAGAAAAAGAAGAAGGACTTTAGATCGGATTTCCTCGCTGAATCTTTTTTAGGCAGGGACTAATTGTCCCAAATAAGTGGCTTTCTCCAGAGCCCATTTTAATGTGGAGAAACTCACTTGCAACAATTCTCTCGATGACGTGTAGCGCTTTTAATTCCCGACGTGCAGATCTGCTTAAAGAAAAGAAATTCACAAACAAAACTCAGTGCACTGTTCAAAAAATAAAAATAAAATGAAAAATGACAAATAAAACTGAAAAACAAAATAAAAAGAAAAAATACAGAAGCCCAGTCTTAGGACTTGTCACAGGATATTCTTTCTCTTATAGGTGAGAAAACACCCATACTTCAGTAACAAAACAAAACAAAAAACAAAACAAAACAAAAAAATCTGCTAGTTTCACTCATTTAGTTTCTCTCATTTAAACTCTGGCTGCAGGATTCTGTTCACCCCTGCTATCATGTTCCCCAAAATAATACTAATTCAGTCGTCTATGTATCAGTTCTCAATCCACTCAATAAACCAGACAGGATGATGGTGACAGTATTACCTACTTAAAATTGTGTTTGATCTTCATTACATGTGTGTGTGTGTGTGTGTGTGTGTGTGTGTGTGTGTGTGTGTGTGCGTGTGTGTGTGTGTGTGTGTGTGTGCGTGTGTGTGTGTTTGTAGGGTTAATACATTTTGTTTTTATGTATCCTTTTATGTACCTTCCCCCTTTTTTCTGAAACAAACTCCGTTCACTCCAAATTTTGTTTCAGAAACATCTAAATGAAAAACTCTGTCATAGTCAGGCACAGCTAAACCCAAATGCTTGCAGGTTACCATAGGCAACCATACTGTGTGTTGTTAACCCCTTCTACAAATGCCCTCTTTTAATGTATAACACTTTGTGTATGATTTTTTTTTTATCTCTGGTGCATATTAGCTGCATGTGTGGTGTCACCTTTCCATCTTTCTAACAGTACACTTGCACACCTCAGTGCTTGTCTTCCTCCCCCTTTTGTGGTGGTCTGGACACTGTGTCAATCCTCCACTTCCAGGCAGTCGCTTGTCTCCCCGGATTCCTTAACCCAATTTGATTGCCCACACTAAAACAGCCGCCTCAGTCCTCTTCTGCTCCTTTCCTTCTCTCCCACTTTTCAGTCCAATGGCAGTCAGTTTTCTTCAGCTTTGTCCCGTGTCTCTCTTTGTCCCACTGTCTCTTTCATTGCCATCTCACTCCAAACATGGCAAATGTCAAGCTCAGACAGTCTTCTCAAAAGTCCTTCACACACAGTGAGGTTGCAGCTTGCTGGAAACGCATCTCCATCCATCCAATCTAGATGGTGGTTCTTCTCTTTCTGATGCCGTTTGCCCACAGCGCTGCTGGACCTCTCTGCTCAGATTGTCTCTTGGACTCCTGTCCACTGTTGATGTTCATGCTCGTGCTTCTGAAACTGCACTCTGTGTCTTCAGGGAGAGATTCGTTTCCTTGGAGCTTGCTTGTTCAGGATGAGGACGGGAAACTGCAAAACAATTCAGCCAAAAAATTCTGGCTGGGCGTTTCTATTTTTTCTAATGATTTCAACCTATAATTTTCTTCCGACTGCTGCCCGTGGAGAATTGATCCAGGTCCGTTCCCCACCTGTAATCGACAGACTGAGAGACTTTCATTATTCACTGTGACTGCATATGTTTTCATCACTCCTAAAGCAACACATCTCTACTTATTTTGTTTTGAACTCTACTGACTTTAAACCCCAAAAATGAAATTTTATTTATTCTTAACTGCAAACACAAAAATCTTCTTGATGTTGTTGTTAATTATTTTGAACTTATTTATCATTACTCTAGCACTAATCCACTCTTTAATTTGCTTTATTTACTTTTAATTCATTTTCTCCTCTTTGATCACTACGATTTCTTGACTCTTATTATTTCACAGAAAATCAACTAATCTACTTTGTCTCCCTCTTTGTCATCAAGGAATTCACACACACTCACAGGCTGATCACTCGCCCCCACCTTTTCTTTCTCTCTCTCACACACACACATTTTACTCATCGTTCGTTCCACCTGTGAACCCGCCCCTCGAGGCTGGCTCACACACACTTCATGCTTCTCGCAGTCCCATTCAAACTTTCTGCGAGACACTTCTGCTGATTCAGGACAACGCCCCAATCAGCACATAGAGCGGGTGCCGTCCGCTCTCGTACACTTCACAAATCATTCAAACTGCGCCACGGACTCGATACCGCAGCTACTCTCCCCCAAAAAAATATAAAACCAAATCAAACCCCCCAATTAACTTCACAGTTTGCAACAATTCGCGACACGGCCGCCTGCCGCGATTTCTGCACACCACAAACACACACTTTTAGACACGAATCCTTTTTGTTACTTTAATTGACTCCCGTACTTCAGATGAGACGCCGACTCTAACGGCGCTTTCACACACACTACACCGTCCTCCTTCTGCATCAGGCACCGGTTCAACTCAGCTTGGAATCTAACCGGCGAAAGCAACCGATCCTGCTTTTATGCATACTTCAGACTGTGACAGGGACCTCTCCCCGACTTAGTTATTTAAGGAGCCACGAATCCCCAGGTCACCACCCTGGATCTCCTGCCTTCAGGTCCTAGCCCCGCGTTCGAGACTAGGTGGGGTAACCAAACCCGTGACACGCGCAGCGCTCAGCTAATAGTAACACGTTTCCTGCTTTAACGCACGAGGATGGATCACCGCCACTTTTTTCCTAATAACTAAGACGGATGAAACACCGATTCTATTAATCCGTAACAAAAATCTCCTGCTTTAACGCACTGAGATTTTCTTACGGGGCGCTAAACATCAACTTGGAGTTCTTACAAAAGTCTCTTGCTTTAACGCACTGAGACGGACGCTAGCCGCCTTTTATTTTTTTCTACTGAGTGAATTTACACTGGGATACGTTCAACTTAGCGAACAGATAATTTAGGCTTTAAACAATATGCACGGTTCGAAAATAAACAGGTCGTGCTTACCTTTTAATCATGTGAGCTAGCTCTCTGTTCGCCTCGTTTCACGAGCTCAGCTCTGCCAATTCATCTCTGGGCCTTGAGCGAATTCCCAAGGGTTTCGGCACCAAAACTGTCGGGAAATCAGTTTTACCCCGGTTCTTTTTATTCCTCGAGCATCCAGAGATGGCACCGGACTCAGTAGTCATTTTCACAAAACTTTTATTCACCTTTATTCATCTTCATTTACTCATCTTCATTTAAGCATCCACTTCTAGAAGGGAAGACGAGGCCAGTGCCCCTCTGCAAAAATCTTCACCCCTTTGTCTGTGAAACACAGTTTTATAGGGCGACCCCATCATAAACCCCCCCCTACGGTGTGCTGCAAACTCTGTGTCTGTGTCTATGTGCACGAGCACGTAAGTAAGTGTGCGTGTGGATGTGTGTGCGTGACCGTTAAAACACTGTGGGTGTAGGTAACTCCCTAGAGGTCATAAAACCCCTCTCACTTCCAGACCACAGGTATCCAGTTACACATGTAGAGACCCCCACCCTAAAACATCCTCTGGGGAATTTCCACTCAGTGGGGGAGAAGCCTTCTACAATCTACTCTTAAGTTCACAACACAATGAGACCTTCATTACTTTAAGGACAGTGTCTCTACAATAGTTCTACATTCTATGATAACACATTTCTAAACTCTACATCAGCTAAATATTCCTCATAACGCAGTAACGTAGATGCTTAAGGGAAAGTAACAGTAATCTAATTACTTTTTTTTTGCAATAGTAATCCCTTATTTTGCTCGTTCCTTGAAAAAAGTAATCAGATTACAGTAACGCATTACTGCCCAACTCTGGTGAAAGAAGGATCAGCTTTATTTCAGATTTGAATTTCAGTTTGTGATAATTCTGTTCTGTTTGTGATTACAGGAGCTGCCCTCAGATTCAGACCTCAGCACCACCCAGTGACAGCAGACAGATCATCCATCATGTTCACATGTTAACAGCAAAATTAACTGATGAAAACAGTACAAAGGTTAAAGTACCACACGTGCTGCAGTGAAAGCTGCAGCTGTTTTATTGATAAAGTTAAAGACAAAGAATTCATCATCCGTGTCACTTTGTCACTATATATCAGCATTAACAGGATCTCAGTTTGGTTTTTCACAAAGCTGCTGATCTCAGACCTGCACAGCTTCTGTTTTAAACACTTGATGTACTCAGCTGCATGAAGAGCACAAGCTGATTTTCTCTGACACAGTTAAATAAAATCTGATGAAGGTCAAAGGTCGTCACTTGTATGTCGAACTACAAACTTGTGATCTGGAATTCTTTCACAGTTTTTGCAGATAGTCTGTTATTTACCATAAAGTGATTAAGAGGTATTTGTATCAGAGTAACCAGAGAGGATCATATATTTTTAAATATATAACTTTCTACAGGACTGAATATAATATCTGTATGTAAAAGTCCGGAGCCTCTGGGGAGTATCTAAGTATTTATAGCATTACACAGACCAAAGGTATCATCACAGTGTTCATGAAATGCTGGGTTTATCCATCTCCTGGGAGTGCTGAAGATTTCCCTGTGAGGGAGCTGCTGGTGAAGATCATGAGTCCTGCTTGATCCATGCGATGAGCTTCAGTGTTCCTGGTGTTTCTTAAATAAAGCCTCTCTCAGTGGGTCAACAGAACATCTGGCACAGGACAGCTGTGATGAAAGAAAGGGAAGAAGTTTCTCCAAACCTCTGGACCCAGGAAACCCAGCTTAGTCCTCATAGTCTCCCTCACTAGTTTCTCCCCAGCGTGAATGTAGCTATTGATATAATATGGACTCTATTATTAAATGAAAAGAACAAATTAGACTACACCACTGAAACCTGCTGCTGTTTTTAAAGTTTCCATGTTACCAGGACGTAGAGGGCTCTGAAGATTTTAAACAGCTTTAGATCCTTTACACTCACAGTCTTAAATGTTAAAATCTCAAAGGACAGCATTACATCGCTACACATCTGCATCTAGCATCGCTAACTAGCTAGCAACAAGGCTCCAACCCATTGCGTATGCTAGCGACTAATCTAGCAAACAAATTAATAACAGAGTGATTTTAGATGTTTTAGAACTATGAGATGATAAGTTGCGTGCCTTTTTCATAACAGTTACATGGTTGTATTTACCTTAATTGAACGAGTTGTCAGTCGCGGTAAACCCATCAGCAAATAAACTGGAGCAGCCGGGCTACGTAAAAAGTGTAGGGGGGGGGGCGTATGTGCGGTCACGTCAAGACACTACTGCGCAGACTCTGGCTCCAAAAATGCAAGATGGCAGCCTCCACAAGCAGGATATTTTGGCTTCATTTTTGCACAATGGGAGGAGGTGTTGTTAATGTTTGCTACAGTCATAGGGACAGACCCGAGGCGGCCGGCGGTCCGCTTCTTACTGAACTTCAGGTAAGAAGTTATGACCTGCAGTCGATCTGGGTCAGATATAAACCAAGTTTAGGTGGAGTTTATTTTTGTTGTGCTGACTTTTTACAGTTACAATAACGTGTCCTGTGTACTAGCTAGCATGACGGAGTTTATATACGGCTGGGCGGGTTCTATGATGTTACTGATAGTGAACTTTATTTTATTCATAAGGCTAGTTAGTAAAGTTGCCAACTGTCCCGTAAAAAACGTAATTGTCTCGTATTCAGAGAAAATATTACGTGTTTTGTATTGAGGCGAAACGGAACAGTTTGTCCCGGACTTCAGTTAGAATGGAAAAAGACACAAAGCTGGAGTTATTCTGCATCTTTATGCCGTCAGCTGCCTCTTCTTCTCTCATTCTCTCCCCTCGGCTTTTCTCTCTTATTCGTTTATCGTCCACTTTGCGCTAGAAAGAGGAAACCAGCAGATGTCGCGCTAAACAACAGCAGCACGTTTAAGCAGCTTGATCAGCTGATGTTTGCTGGAGCCACAGCTGTAAAAGCTGCTGTTGATGATATTGGTTTGATATGTGGTGAGAAGGAAACGTGAAGATGGAACCAGGAGATGTCCTTATTGAATCATCAGAGCTGAACAGGTTTCTGAGAGACAAATAACACCAGGATCCTTTTCTACGTAGCTGACAGCTGGTAACTGTGCAGGGGT